>NC_089872.1:22404097-22499097 GCF_036373705.1 Amia ocellicauda
TGAGAGATATTTTAAAACGAGAGCATGTGACGGTCACTGGAATGTGACATTATCAAGTTTGGAATTTATTTGGCCCTGTTATTGTTGGCAAGTATTGAAAAATAAACTTTGAAGCAAATAATTAAGGCAACATAGAGGCTGGGAGTGAGTGTGAAAGATGGGTTTGGATTAATTTAATGTGAGGTAATGATGATTTAAGACTCTTGGGGCTCTTGGATTTGGCAGCATCGCACTTGTTTTCTGGCACGGTTTCCCTGGTTCACAAGGCACAGAACAATCAGTCTCTCTCTGCCTGAGTGTGTTGTGATGTGACAGCCTGCGCACTGCACACAGCACCACAGCACCACGGCTATATATGTGGTGCATTGGCACGTCAGGACATGCACACACGTCTAATTATTAAAAACAAGAAACCCTACATGTATATGGAAAAGATGCCATTGCTAATGTCTAGCCAGGGAATTCCTGTGATAAACAATGCAGCAGGAAACAATGGATGCTCATATCAAAGGAGCTCAAACATCACATCTGCGTGTTTACATCTCAGACTGTGACTTCACCAACGAGACAAATGCCACTTTCTCATCCGCAGGTTTCAAACCGATGGCAACGCAGTTTTGACTTGAACATAAAGAAATGAATAAATGAAATGCAGATGTAAGAGAATACACTCGCGCTATTGTCTGAAGCAAATTGATTCCAGCGCTTTTGTGTCTGAATTGGTGATGTAACACAATGAAGCTATTAAACACTCTGTGGAGAAAAGATACAATTCTTCAAAAGGAAGGATATCTGCTAACATCTACATCTGGGTGATTTCACCCCTATTGTAAGAATTATTTTGGTTGTGGATGAAGTTAGTACTGTTCTGACTTAAGCTGGAGGCAACCATCAACCCAGGCCCTTTAAACGTGATATCTTTACCCTCCTGCTAAAGGGCAGAAATTAAAACATTCCCCACTCGCCTCTGGCATACAGAGAGAAGCGCACTGTGAACACCTTTCTGCTTCCAAGATAAATGTGCTGTAATATCTTCTCAGCCACACATTTCAGTGTTAAAGCAGGAGAGGTGAATAGAGGAACAGGATTCTGTGTCAGTGATGTCACACTGACACACCTGCACCCTGAGTTAGCAGCAGCGGAGCTTCATCTGTTCAAAGCGGCCCAGGGCCGGGGTGTTCAGGGGCCCAAGCCTCTCTA
Organism: Amia ocellicauda; assembly: GCF_036373705.1. Taxonomy (NCBI): domain Eukaryota; kingdom Metazoa; phylum Chordata; class Actinopteri; order Amiiformes; family Amiidae; genus Amia; species Amia ocellicauda. The sequence goes on from NC_089872.1 coordinate 22,405,298, forward strand.
ACACCGTGGCTGCTGAAGAGGATAGGGCAGCTCCAGGCCGATTAATAATTAATTGCAAGATTAAAAACCTGCCAGCAGAGGGTCTTGAAGAAGTGACTGTGTCACATTCTGCAACACAGAGTTCAGTGTTCAATCTGAATTATTATTTATTTCTTATTTCTTAGCAAATACCCTTTTAAAGACCCAGCTCAAGATTGCATCAGACACGTTGTATAATTCATAACTGTTTTAAAAGACACCACAGTTAAACAATCTACAAATGAAGATCAATGTAACATTCTTCGTGCAGTAAAGAGACACTACATACACTGTACACATCTATTGTTCTTCTGTAAATGACCCAGCTTAAAATACGACGGACAAACAAAAATGTAAAAACAAACACCTTGAAAACTTTGACATTGACAGCGTTTCACATTTGCACCGAGGAACGGCAGCGAAGGAGAGCTTCCGCACTGAACTCATCTTCTACTGGCAGAGAGAGAGAAGAGAAGAACAACTGTTTAGACTCAATAAGTCATGTAAACTGTTGATAAGGAGGGACTGCGATCATCACAAATGTTTATATTGTCAGTCTTTGATGCTGGAACAACTATGTAAACATACATACATGTTTGCTACGAGGCTCCAGAAGCCCGGTGACACTGAGCAGCTGTGTAGCGCAGGAGCTGCAGCATCGCACACCTTCCAGCACCCTGGAGTTACACAAGCTGCACCCCTCTGATCTCCACACGCAGCAGCGCAGCGTCCTCCCCAGTCCTGGTTCCAATAACAATTAACATTCTGTGAGAGAAAGGGTTGTACTTTTTGGCGATGGTACGTTTTTGGTAGGGAAACGTGTTTCATTAGACACTACAATGACAGTAAATCCCTCTGGGCCCCGTCCAGTCGGCAGCCCGTGCCAGTGTAATACCTCACAATGCAATTTGGATATTAAAAACATTCATCTGTAACGAGAGGTCTTATCATAGTGTTGTTTAAAATACATTTTCAGATTCCTTTGTGTTTTGTTAGGTTGTTTAATCATTTACATTTTTTGACAATTAAGTAAAAAATAAACCTCAAACAAAATTGAATTATTAGGGTTATTGGGTTATTGGCTTGTCAAGGGTCCCAAAGTATTGAATTGACCCTTGCATTGGTTCCAAGTGCATCAATGCCTTAAATATATCGATTTTTGATTTATTTTTTGGAAATAATTCTGATGGGATGTATTATATCAACATTAATATTAGAGTAATAGTGTATTCAGACTCCTGAATATCACAGACAGACACTGATTTCTGAAGCTGTTAATTAAATAAATGATATTGTTCAAACATATCTATCCCATTGATTTAATTTCTGATGTGAAAATTAGTCCATTAATCTTCTTATGAAACTATAATGCATTTGAGATTAAACCAAACCCAGGGAGGTTCTTTGGACTGCAGAGACATCCAAGGGCTTACTGAGCAGCAGGGAGTGAAGATGCCAGGGAAACTGGGGTTCACTGGGTATCAGTTCCACAAACACCACCTTCAGCACAACCAGTGGAAAAACTGTGTCATCATCTTCCTTCAAACCATCACATTAATTCACCTCCTTGGACCAAGTCACTGCAATTTAAAGGTAAAATGTGTTTGACTTCTAGTCAGGCAATATTTAAAGTCAGAACAAAGAAGTATTGAAGAGATGCCAGCAGACAGAGCTGGATGGCAGTGTGCTGTTTCCTGTGGAGGTGAGAAAGAGCCAGGCTGAGGGAGACCTGGCGGAGGACTACTGCGCTGCCAGCCATGGACCCGAACATCACTGACCTGAGGGAGCTCCTCTCACAGGCCTGCTGCTCCTCCAGCCATGGACCTGAACATCTCAACCTGCAGGAGTTCGTCTCACAGGCCTGCTGCTCAGTACAGCTGCTGTGTTTCACATAAGCACATAAGTGTCCAACACTCTGCTGAGGGAAACTGCATGGTGGTTAACCAACTGAAAGTGGGTGAACCGTGCTATTATTATAATTTATTTATTAACAGATACCCTTACAATCACTTTTAATTCACACAAAATATAAACATTTCAAGACCCAAATACAATACAGCATTTCAGTCCTAAAAAGAGTCAAATTATCCAGCAGTTTACAGGATGCAGTGTGTGATTCCAGTAACAGACAGTTTAGAGGGAGTTCAGTTAAGAGCAGAGAATATGGCATAGCAGTAGTTACAGAGCTACAATAGTTACACGGTAATAAAATACCCACAAGATGTGACTCAATGAATATGGATGACTACCACTGAAATTGCTCAGACATTTGTTACGCATTCAAGAAAGACAAGCACTGTTTCTCTGCCAAGACTGAAGGGTAATACAACCACTAGATGTCATCATTGAACACATTATCTCCTGCATTCCTTTTGTCTGGCTTTGCTTTGTGTTTTGGTTACAAAGCCCAACAAACCTAAAAAGTTTATATGCTGTAATCAAGCTTTTTAAAACAGTGATCTATCATAATAATTATTCAGAAACAACATATTTTTCATAATAAATAAATCCACACAAGGGTGCCTGCTTTCTGTGCTCCAGAGTACAGAATCTGCCAACCTATTCTAGAACTACCAACCTATTCTAGATCTGCCAGCCTATTCTAGAACTGTCTAAACCATTACAGGATGTAAGTTTCTGGGGCTGCATCTTATATTTGAGTTCCTGGCATTAAAGACTCTACATTCCTATGCTTTCATATGTTTGTTTATATATTTGTTTCTATAACAATAGTGATATTGTACTAGTCTGACCAACAGCTTGTTAAAATATGTCAGAAATTTAAGCCATAAGCAGAAGCTGACCAAAATTAAGATCAGTGGCTGACACAATAAACTGCACAGAGTGGCCACAACATGCTATATTGAGCAGTCCCCTGGTGCTAGGATCAGACTATTCTTACTCTGCTGTCAAATTAGAGCAGTGTTTCTCCTGGATAATAGCATTTTCTCCTGCTCTCTTACCTAGCAGGGCAATGCAGTCCCTGTCGTTTCCTTTCTCTTATCCAAAGCCCATTCGAAGCTTGATTTGTGTCTCTCCATTTCAAAGCTCAATAGATCTGACCAGAAAACAAAATCAAATCAGAAAATAAAATAAAATCGAATAGCTTAGAGGTACACCTCTCAGTCAACCTTTAAATGACACAGTAAGTCCTTAAATATCCAGTTACCGTGTTAGCTCATATAAAATACCGGAGTCGAAGTAAGTTTTAATCTCATTGCTTGTTATACAATTTAGGAACTATGTGAAATATATTCTCATTAAAGAATAAAACATGTTCTGTGTCTATATTTCAGGGGTGAATAAGAGTTAACTCCCAGCACCAGGAAAAGTTCATTCTCTTCAGACGTTTCAAGAAGAATGGACACATGAATATCTCCAGGAGCTCCAGAAGTTCTATGGCTGTGGTCCTGCCGGTCTGTGGTCCTGCCGGTCTGTGGTCCTGCCGGTCTGTGGTCCTGGTCTGGGTGGGATGTGTGCAGACGGCAGAGAAGGGCTGATGCTCTCCAGCCCCCCAGGTCATGGATCTGTCGTGACCTCCAGGCCGCACAGCCGTGCTCGGTTCCCTCCTACTGCCTGCAAACAGAGGCCAAGTACATTCCTTTGACAACAACCTGCAAAGACTCGTTTGTTTAAGCCATTTACTCAGAAAACAAATAAGACATAACTTACAGTCTAAGACTAATGTCTGGAGTCACTACTGTGTGCAGGAGCTGCTACACGTTTGTTATTGCAGAGCTTATTTTCAGGGAGTTTTAAGATCATATACAAATATAAAACAGCTAATATTTAGATTTAGAGTTATACAGCTCCGGAAAAAATTAAGAGACCACTACAAGTTCAGAAATCAATGTTAAGTGGTCTCTTAATTGTTTCCAGAGCTGTATATATTATAAACTTTAACAATTTATTTTAACCAGATTTAAACCAAAGTCCATATATATTATCTCTTGCATATGATTGTAATTCTCATTCTTTAGTTGTTTATTTGTGCAAAAATAAGATGATGAGATTGCTGAGTCTGACAGCTGCCCTCTATCATGTGTTTAATCTTTTTGTTAAATAAATACAAATCAAACAAACAAACTAAATAGCTAATTTAAAAAAAGGCATAAAAGCTGTCCAGGTCACCCACCCTACATGAACACATAAGGAAATGTGATTGACTGAGTTTGAAGGGACTTGTCAAACCCCAAATTACACTCAAGTCAGTTAGTTACAGATCTGATGTATCACACTGTGTCTAAGTGTCATGGAGTTAAATCTGACCAATAGATCATATTCTCATTTGCAGGTCAGTACAGGACAGGGTGCCGAGGAGCCCAACGCAACCCTGTTACACAAACACCCCTGTGCAGTGCCTCATGTTTCAGGACCATCAGCACAGTACAGAAAACAAATCACACGTGTGTGTATGTGTATCTAATATCTAAACATATTTTTTAAATACAGTATATATATGCTGATCAGTCCAGTCTCCTCGCTGTGGACCGGTGAGGAGCAGTGCTGTGACCTGTGCCCAGGGCCCTGCTGTAAATCACTGATCTCCGGGCTCTCGGCCCTCGCAGGGGAGGAACCGCCAGATGTTCTCCAGGTGACCTTTCACATGCCGGCTTTCCCTGCTTCCCATAAATAACGTGAGAGCACCTCTCCACAGAGATATGCTACCGCTCTGTCGACATGCAGGTCTCACAACAGCCAGATTGTACCGATCCTTTGACTTATTGTTTCCGCCTGTGTCTTTGTGTTAACTTGCGAGACCATAGTCTTGTGTTCAGCATTATGAAAAAGAGTGAACACTGTAGGAGCCATGATCACCTGACTGCTCTTTTTATTTCAGAGTGGGACTTGGCCAGACATCGGCGCTCTGATAAGATTTTGACATGTTGCAGTCTTAAAGTCCTCCATCCCTCATGAAGTTCAAAGCACACCTCTGGTGACATGACCAAGGGCGGGCGTCCTGGTCTTTACCAAGAGGCCTCCACAGAACAGTCATTGTGTGCCCTGTATCATTTCACTGCAAGATACGGATGGTATTTGTTTATATTTGCCCTTACAAATGAGAAGAGGAGTATTCCCAATAACCTCCAAGACAGATTCACATGAACCAGACAATGCAAGAGCTTTGTTTAAAGAGGACCTCTGTGTCTCAAGCAACTGCTCTTATCTTTCACTGCCATCGACATATTTTTCTATTCCCCTGTTCAGGTCTCTCCTAAGCACTTGCAGACAAAGATTCTCCTTGTGAACTGAAGCATGTCAAAGTAACTTTGTAACAATGAAAAAAGTAGCCTTTAAGATAACATACCTGTATTAGACAATATGATAAAAACAAGAAAACAAACAGGATGTATTGAAGTCTCTCTGTAAATGTTAGCTCACAATCGTGACTACATCCTCAATGTCTGCATGAATAAAGAGGTTTTATAAGTACAATATTGTTTAAAAGTTATTTATCATATATTAGCCATTGCAAGTATAAAAAACATTTTTATTTGTATTATTTAAGCAATATTGGCTTTATATTCCAGCAGATGTTTCAGAAGGTACTGTGGTGTGGGGATATAAGGCTGTCAGGTCAGCTCACAGAGGTGCCATATGGTCTCAGTCGAGAGATTCACCCCCCGTGTTCACAGTCCTGGGAGTTCATCATTATCATGTTGTTTGGAAAGCTTTTTGGATTTAAACAATCTTGTCCTCACTGCACAGAGAGTGGCCTGGGAGAACGAGAAACCAGACTCTGTGCATGTCAAGTCAAAATGAAAACAAATGATTATTTAATCCCCGAACAAAACTGCCCTGGACCACAGACACACTGCACACATCATACAGCACTTCATTGGCTGTAGGCTTTGATGGTGGAGAGACAGCTCCTCAGTCTGTTTGATGGCTCTCGGGGAATACACTGATAGCATGGCACCGGCATCTGTATTACATTAATGCATTAATACACTGAATGATGTACACTCACAATGTGTTTGCGTAACATTCTCTGTACCACGATGGAGGTGTTCAAATACTTTTGTTCATAGAAAGTGATAATTGAGTTTCATTGGAGACAGTATGTGCATTAAATGTGTTAATTTGTCTGGCTACCACCAGAACAGTGACCTGTGCTGTCTGTGTACAGATCCCAGCAGTGTTAATGGCTTCATTCAGACCAGCAGAGACGAATATTACCGTTTCATTCTGACTGCCTAATAGGAATCCAGGTTATAGCAGGATCCCTGGGGGGCTGGCATTTGTGGAATCAAACCAGCGGTTATTAGTCATGATCTGTCCAAAGATCATTACATCTGAACCGTCTAAACACTAAATCAGCAACAGAAAACATTCATGTGATTCCCAAACACACACTTCTACAGTAAGCAAGGATTAATGAATACAGTTTTTAATTTAAACTGGAATAGACCATGAACCAGGATTAAATCAATAAATAAATAAATACAGATAATGCCAACTTAATATTAAACTGAATGCCCCTATTTATGCTTCAGCAGCAAGACCTCAAGCATGGGCACAAAGTGCCAAATCACATAGAGGAGTGACTTATCTTGATAGGCCTCTGGTGACTTGTATCGTTAAATGAAAAAACATAAAATACCTAATAGGTCACGGCTGAAAGTGAAAGCACTGTCTCTCCATTGCATAGACTTTATATAAATATATGCATTTGTCAACAACACTTTGACATTTGCAGCCCCTTAAAATCACATAGTTAGTTCAGATTTCAGGCAAAAAAAAAAGAAAAAGCATTCATATTTTGAGCTAAAAAAGTGATGAAAATGTCCATTTACTGATGGAACCCCCTGGAGTGTCAGTAATGCCATCTCCCCAGTGAGCAGAATGGATCACTACCCCCCTGTTCTCTGAAACAGTGGACACAGGGCACAGAGACAGAGCTACAGCTCACTGGCATGGTAGTCCTGTCCTTAGTGGACCTGAGATGAAGTCAATGTACATTAGAAGTGAATGTCTGTCACTGTCTGAAAGCTGTTTGCCTTCCGTATAAAACAGAGAGATGCATGTGGCCTCAGTTAAACACAACAGAGCCAAGGTTAACCCAGCTCAACACAGCACAGCACAGTATAGCACCATGCAGTATTGCACCATGCGGTATAGCAGCATGCAGTATTGCACCATGCGGTATAGCAGCATGCAGTATTGCACAATACAATATATTACCATGCAGTATAGTAGCATGCAGTGTGGCACAATACAGTATAGCACAATACAATATATTACCATGCAGTATTGCACAATACAGTATAGCACCTTGCAGTATAGAACCATGTAGTATAATATAGCACAGCACAGCATAGCATAGTATAGCACAGCACAGCACAGCATAGTATATCACAGTAGAGTCAAGTACTACTCCACAATACAGCAGATCGCAGTACAGCACAGTTTAAAGGGCGTGTCGCTGCTGCAGGCCTGAGGGAGGCTGGCTGCCAGGAGGGCAGGGAGACAAGCAGCTGGAAAAGCTGTTCTCAGGGTCTTAAGCACAGAAACAGGTCGCTTGATTTCCAGGAGATTAGTCAGTCGTCCCATTAACACAGACACATCTGAAAGCGTCCTCCTGTCAGGCTGCGCTGGCCCTCCCAGTCCCCCGCCCCGCTCCTGAGGAAGATGAGCATGATGGAGAGGCTGCTGTCAGGGGAGGAAGTTTAAACCCTAAGCTTTTTCACAGTTCACCATCTTCATCTTATTTGAATCTCATTCTCAGAGGAGAATCCTGTTACTGTGGGGCTCAGTGATTTATAAAGCCCTGTATTTATGAAATCTGCTTAACTCACAAATGCTTCTTTTCTGTGTGAAAATATATCTTAGATACGATGGCAACTTCTGAGGGACACGGACAATTAACAAGGACAGTGTGCCTTTTACAGGAGTTTCAGAAACAAAAAATAAAATCAAACAAACAATAAACAAATAAAATGCTCTAGATTCAGATGAAATGTTCAATAGTGATCGTGTAGACATTATCTGGGAATAATAAAATACAATTTTCAGCCTAATCTCTTGATCCAAAAGAAGAGAAAAAATCATCAGCAGTCCCAGATTAATATTAGTAAACTGACACTGAGCCAAGGCTATTATCCAGCTAGAAGCTTTTTTGTTTTCTAAGTTGACAGATTATAAGGTGCTGGAAAGTGATCTGACAGTGAGAGGATTGAGCGCATTTCGGTGAAGAGAGGACCACACAGGATTGTTTTGCTTTGTAACTGTAAACACGCAGAATAAAAGAGCGACTCTATCAAACAGCACAAGATTACACTTTATGAGCGAGTTTAGGAAAACTGAAGTATTGTACCTGGGGGGCAGGGAGCTCTGACAATGGGAGATGTTCCTCTAAGGAAGGAAAACAAAGGGAAACTGCTAGTAGGAAAGTCCTGAAATGTTTGTACCTCAATGCCAGGAGTATAAGGAACAAGATGTTAGACCTAGAAGCCACAGTGCTGGGGTGTGACTATGATGTTACAAGAGTGACAGAAACATGGCTTACACAAAATGATGGGAATGAATACAAGTTGGAAGGATACACACAGTTTAGGAGAGACAGGCAAAATCGAAGAGGGGGCGGGGTAGTATTATATGTCAGAAATGACATTGAGGCAGAAGAACTCAAATTAGATCCTAGTAACAAAACAATCTTTTTGGGTTAAACTTTTGAACAAGAGATCTGGAGGATTAGTGGTAGGAGTGTGTTACAGGCCACCCAACTCAGATATTCAGAAAGATGCTGCATTGTACAGTGTAATCAGTACTGCATGTAGCAAGGATGTGGCTGTTGTAATGGGGGACTTCAATTTCCCAAACATAGACTGGGAAAGCCCAGTCAGGACTACAGAAGCAGAAATAGAAATGGTTGAGATGGTAAATGACTGCTTTCTAACTCAATTTGTCAACCTGTGCTTTTTCTAATCTATATTAATGATCTGGATTCTGGGATAGTTAGCAAACTTGTCAAATTTGCAGATGATACTAAAATAGGTGGCTCAGCAGATACAATCTTGGCAGCACAGGCTATTCATAAAAACATAAGAACATAAAGTTTACAAACGAGAGGAGGCCATTCGACCCATCATGCTCGTTTGGTGTCCATTAATAACTGAGTGATCCAAGGATCCTATCCCGACTATTTTTAAATATCCCTTTAAATATTCAAAGGGATTTAGATAATATTCAGTTATGAATTTCAGATTAAATTCAATGTGGACAAGTGCAAGGTATTACATGTAGGTAACAAAAATGTCCACTATAATTACACTATGGGAGGAATGGAACTAGATGAAGTAACGCATGAGAAAGACCTAGGAGTCTATGTGGACTCCTCACTTTCTCCATCCAAACAATTTGGGGAAACAATAAAAAAGGCAAACAGACTGTTATGGTATATTGTCAAAAGTGTAAAAGTTCAGACTGTACAATGCACTAGTTAGAGCTCATCTGGATACTGTGGACAGTTCTGGGCTCCACACTTCAAGAAAGATATCGCTGCTCTAGAGGCAGTTCAGAGGAGAGCAACCAGACTTATTCCAGGTCTGAAGGGAATGTCCTACTGAGAGACTGAGGACCTGAACCTTTTCACCCTGGAACAGAGGAGACTACGTGGGGACTTGATCCAAGTCTTCAACATCATGAAGGGCATCGACCACATCAAACCAGAGGAGCTTTTCCAGATCAGCAGGGAGACACGCACCCGGGGACACAAATGGAAATTGGGCTTCAAGGCATTCAAGACAGAAAACAGGAGACACTTCTTCACACAGAGAGGCGTCTCAATCTGAACAAACTCGCCAGCGATGTGGCTGAAGAGACAATGTGGGAACATTCAAAAACAGACTGGATAGGATCCTTGATCACTTAGTTATTAATAGACACTAAACGAGCACGATGGGGCAAATGGCCTCCTCTCGACTGGACAATGTCTTATCTTCTGATGTTCTTACCTATTGTCTGAAACTGTACCCTTCTCCTCCTTGCCATGTGGGGGGGGTCTAACAGACATGAAAGTGAAGGGGCTGGCAGGCTTCTATAGTTTGTGAATATTAACGCATGTGTAGTTTATTGAATGCAATTCCTTTTCTCTATTTCAGTTTAAAGCGTGGCCAGGTGTTTGTAAATTATTTTGGTGAAGAAAAAACTAAAAAACATAAAACATAAAAGCCACAGAGAACACATGCAGACGGCACAGCATTGTGTGTGAACTGAACAGGTTTATAATGCAGTTGATTGTGCTTAGTCTGAATGTTTGCGGTGGCAGTTTGAAGTCCATATTATCTGCTCTCTGTTAAACTGAGGATTCTTCTTATCTTCTGGAATTCATTAATAAAACAATGAGTAGAAATGTAAACTGTTTCTTTAGTGCAGCTGGGATTCAATGAAGTTCAACAAATAAGTAACATCGCCAGATATGGCCATCTCTCTGTGTGGGAGCTGGAGGTGCGGTGGACCACAGTGATGCAGTATTTGGGGACTCACCTGGGGCAGGTACTGCTCAGCAGAGTATGTACAGGGACTGCCTATGAAATGAGACATACATGAGCAAAGACACGCCTGATAGGACCCTCAGGATGGATGTTGTTTATGTTTATCTTTTTCACCTTCACAGCAGAGGTCCCTGTCTAGTGAAGAAGTGTGACAGACGGTCGTAACCAGCGTGACTCTGCTGTGGTTCTGCTCTGATAACCTCCTGTCAGATTCCTTTAGAGTTCAATGCTAGATTATTGTAACGGAGACTTAGGGAGAGGAGTGTAGGACCCAGGTGCGGGTGAGCAAAGACAAAGTCAAAATCAGGCATGGGGTTAGAGCTGGCAAACAGGTATATATATGGAATCCAAAAACATGGTCAGGTAAACAAGCAGGGGGTCAAAAACTAGCAAACACCGCAAAGAAGGAGATCCAAGAATCAGTAGTCAAAAATGAAGCCAGGGCCAAAACACAGGTACACCAAAATTGAAATAGATGGCCTAGAAATGCAACTCAGGGAGAAACAAGACTTAACAAAACACACAGCAAACAAAGGAGAATATATAGGTCACACTGATGAGCTAGGGCAATGAGGAGCAGGTGAGTGGACTTAATTAGAAAACAAGGATCAATTAACTTAACTAAGTGGAGATGGACTGACAATCAAGGGAAAACTAAAACTCAGGAGACTGTGATCTCTGGAGGTGGACAGGGGCAGTATGTGGCACAGACATGACAATTATTTACATCACTATTATTTACATTTTCATTAAACCATGAACAACTATCAGACTGGTGGGAATACAGGTTGTTACATAATAATCTCCACAGTGCCAATGACTTTAACACCAGTGCTGCACCATGAAAAGGGCTTGTATTTTCATTTTCATTTTCATTTTCATTTTCATTTTCATTTTCATTTTCATTTTCATTTTCATTCGAAGGAAAGCAACCTTAAACTTTTTTATGGAGTTTTTATATCTTTAAATGATACATTTTTCTGAATTGTGAACTATCCTAACATCAATGTAATTTCAAGTATCGTGTGATGCTAGTTATAGGAATATAATATATAATATAAGGAAATAAATAGTGACCCAGAAAGACATGACGAAATATGTTTAAACCTCCATCCACAACCTGCATGAATGCTTTCTTGTGCCCCTGTATATTCAGTTATGTAAGTAATTTGTTCAAATTAAAGAGGCTGGAATTTTATTTAATAGCTGTGGCCAACGAATGTCAGCCAACATAGTCAGCCAACTGGTTGTCCCAAAAATCTCCTCTGAAAGTGATTGAAGATCGTGTCCAGTGTCAGAGTCCAGGCTGTGAAGCTCTGCAGCTTTCTGCAACAATATCAAAGGGCTGAGAGCTGAGGAGAAGAAGCAGCTTTTCTACCCCACTGAATTATATAAGGCACATCTAATACAACACAATCAGATTGATGTTTTTGTTTGTATGTTTGTGTATGTATTTGCACGACTATTATTTTTATTTTGGAAATTCAGATCTGTCTTAATCAGGATGTATTTGACTATTTTACCAAACATCAGTATCAGAGAAACCTTACCTCTCCAATCCTACAATTGTTCCCAAAGATTTGCATTAATTTACTTGTATTTATTTTATTTATTTGTGTATTTATTTGTACAGTATGCACTGCAAGAGCCTCCAGACACAACCTGGGCTTGAGAAAAGCCACACGTATAAGTGAGAGAATGCGATGCAGTTCTTCTGAAACTGGTATTTTGCAAGTTGCCCCCTGTTACTCCAGTTTCTGTCAGTACCTGCACGGGAGGCAGGCTGACAGCCTCAGTACAGCCCTGTGATGCCGTGATTGAGAGGCTCTCTGTTGCATAAGGAGCTCTTTTCAGCAACACTGGGTAGCACTGCACTACTATTGACATACTTACAGGTTACATTTCATCCAAATACCACAATCTAAATATTTTCTTTGTAAACCTGAATAAGTAGCAAGAGCTAAACAAAACATTCCACACAGAGAAGATGTGTGGCTCAACATCTTGTATGTTTGCAATGCAAATGTTAGTTTAATAATTAGAGAAACAGTTTCCATACAAGGTTTAAAATACTTGAAGTCAATCAGTGTTGGCAGACAAACAGCCCTGGCTCTCTGAAACAGAATCCATGTTGGAGGGCATATTGCTGCTTTTGTTCGCAGGTCCAGCGTGTGGCCGGTGTGAGGAGCACATTGTTCAGCTGGTGCTGCTCTTCGGGTTTAATTGAATTAGTCAGGTGGTCTGTCCATTTCCCAGAGTAAATAACATTCCAAAAGTGCAGAAGACGTAATGTACTCATTATTAAACATTGTGTATGATCTGTATTTCACAACCATATGACAGGACAAATGAAGGGAAAGCTAAACTGACCTTCTTCCCTAGCCCTTGCAATGGAGGCAGTGCAATCTGTTGTCTTGAGTAGTTGGAGTGTGTAGAGTGTGTTACATTCCCTACTTTGTGACTTGATAGAGTCATCTGGTGTGGGTTTGCAAATGGGCTGCAGTGTCTATCTCTCTGAACAGAGCAGCTGCCTGTCTGAGCCTCTCTGTGCAATGTGAGCTACACATATTCAATCATAATAATCAGGATATCAATGTGTGTGAGCGCCTGAGAACCTCCTGTCATTACACTATTTAGAGTTTATGATTGCAACAATAATTACTAATTGAGAAAGGTGAGACAAGTAAATCAATATAGTACAACATCCTTATAACACCACAGTCCTTATTTTTGTTTGAAATCAATGCACATCTGACATGCAGAATAATTTTGGCATGATTTAGAGAGTTAATTTAACAGAATAAATCTGTACAGCGCACTGACGTAAATCTGGATTTCAGGATATATTTTGTGGCAGGCCTGACATCTTTGTGTGGGCTTTTTTTCAGAACACAGAAAATGATGAATGAAGGTGTCTTTCTATGCTGTGTTTACTCTGCTCTCGCCACATAATCTGAAATCACAAGTGGCAAAACCCCTGTGAGAGTCCTCAGCCCAGTACTCCGGCATCTGAAGGAGCTCTATTAGAAAAGTAAACACGCTGATTGGCATGTGTTTCGCAGGTTCTGAGCACCGCGATTCTGCACAGCCGGCCTCAGCAGCACGTTATTGACAGCTGCTTTGAGCAATAACTCACTGCCTACAGTTTACAAAATGATTGAACCGTTAATAGAGTTTCCTTCAATGCACCCTATAGCTCAGGTGTTTTTGTTCAGTCTTGGTCTGGTTGGCGCACATCTGTAACACTTCACTGTGCAGCAGGCGCCAGGACAAACAAACATCTCTCTGTTCACTGATCCTTATTGGAGGCTAGCTAGTGTTTCAGCCGGCCACACCTGAGACTGGCTCGCACATGGAGCACACAGTTTCTACATCCTTTGAGACCAGCTTTGTTTGGTCCTGATGTAATTCCTCATCACTTGCAGAGACTACCTTTCGATGTTCTTTCTCCTCTAAGTTATTGCACAGTCCATGTTCTGTAGCAGAATAAACATAGAGTTAAAGTGTGTCTCAGAATGCTGTGGGCATAACAGCAGTGCAGTGTATATACACACACACATACACACACATATATACAGTGGGTATAGGAAGTCACATTTTGTTGTATTACAACTTGAGATTGTGATGCATTTAAATGGGATGTTGCACCTTGATTTACACAACCTATTCAACACTTTGAAGAGGAAAGAACATTTCTATTGTGAAACATCAGTCAATAAAACAACTGAAATGTCTTGGTTAGAGAATTCAACCCCCATGGTCAATATTTTATAGAACCACATTTTACATAAATTACAGCTGTACCTCTACCAGGTTTGCACATCTGGATTGTGCAATATTCACCCATCAGATTCATGTCTGGACTTTGAATGGGCCACTTCAGGACATTACATTTTTTATTTACAACTTCAGTGTGACTTTGGCAGTGTGCTTGCACTCAGTGTCCTGCTTAAAGGAAATCTTCAATGTCAGAAATGCATTGTTAGCTGCTTTTCTTCTGTTAAATAAAATGGCACCTGTACAAATATAGTACTTGTCCATAGCTGCGGAGGATGTCCCAATAGGAATGTGCGGGACGTCCAGGAGTCTTGAGCAAAAGACCATCTTTTCCTCTTTCCAAGCTCAAAAATAAATCAGACCGTGGGAGTATAGCATATTGTGACATTGAGTAATTGTGGAGGAGGCTCCTGTCAGACATGTGTACCTGTAAATTACACGCTGTGTTTTATGTGCTCTGGGCTGGGCCTCTGTGCGTTCAGTGTGAGCCCCAGGAACCAGGCAGCAGTCAGGCATTGAAGCGTGCCGAGCTAGGACAGAGACAGGCCGCGGACATTATCAAAGAAATAAAAACCTCACAGTGCAGATTCTTTGATAATTTTATCACAGTGATTTTTGTTTGTATTTGTACATTTATATATATATATATATATATATATATATATATATATTTATACATTACAATTGTTTTCTACAGGATTTTTCTAAATGGGCAATTTTTTTTGGAGGGAACCACCTGAAATCTCTCTGTTCAGGTCATCCCCGGGTCTTATTCTTAGGTAATATGGCACCATGAGCATAAAAGGTAAAGATGTTTTGGTGGTTTAATTTAACAGGAAATGCTTTTGAAACAGCTTATGTTCTCTGTTGCACAAAACTCAAACAGCAAACCAGTACTGTGTATTTTAATGGTTCATGATGTAGGAGATTTATGCCAACAGATACAAGCAAGTACCATAACAAAAATATGTTTTTCTCCTTTGTAATTTATGAGCATCTGAAAGATGGACACTTTGTTTAACAACAATCCTGTCATATCTTTCAGCATAATCTTCCTTCTGATTAAGCGTCTGATAAGGAGATGCTGGCACTTGCTGTTGTTTATGTTTTATATGTATGAAACATTGCAGGTATAGGTAATGATTCTCTTATTTTTTTTGTTAAACAGAAAGGAAAACAGATATTAAGCAATTTATTAACCAATTTATTATCTTTCCTTTGATCTGTTTTCTTTGCTGTATTTGAAAGGTTATTTCTGTAGCTTTTCCTGGCTGGATGAGAAACACATGAATCATCTGTCAGTATAAGGTCAGACCAGTTTCATGAAGCAAACAGGTTAAGCTTATTCTGGAAATAGAAAACATTTCAAAGCTTTTTCAAACAGACTTCATTAAAGAGGACAATTTCCCAAAAACAACAATGCCTTATAAAAAGTTAAAAACTCTTCCGGGTATACAATTAAACTACTATAGTTTTGATTCAGTTTCCTTGTGCTGTGTCTCTGTTACAAACCCGAGACATGCGAGTCCTCCCCCTCCACCCTTCACATGAGGGAGTTGTTAATATCTCTCAAGCTTGGGCACCGGGGGGGGACCTGAAAGAGTCCTACACATCTGCACATATTCTACAACTCTACACGTTCTGCCATTACATGAGCCAGACAGGGGATAGTCTGTGTACTGGCGCTTCCGGG
The DNA here is from genome assembly GCF_036373705.1 of Amia ocellicauda. Lineage (NCBI taxonomy): Eukaryota > Metazoa > Chordata > Actinopteri > Amiiformes > Amiidae > Amia > Amia ocellicauda. The sequence goes on from NC_089872.1 coordinate 22,421,282, forward strand.
TTCCCCTGCACTGGCCATGTGACTGTGAGGCAGGGAATATTGCACACCTGCACTTTATTTTGATGTGCTCAACTAGTATAAGCTAATTAACGCAGGACAGTGAGGAATGGCTGTTTCCCGCACTTCAGTCAGAGGCACCAGCCTAAGAACAACACGTTCCTCTCACTCAGGATGTGGTGACAGAAGAATGCGCTCCTATTGCCAAGATACTTTCTATTGTGAAGCGCTTTTGCACCCCTCCACCAGCTGTGCAGCATCTGAAGAGTCTTACAGGCAAAACGGTGTTTTCATTCAAAAACAATGATCCCATGGGCGCTGTAACTGCAGTTCCCGCTCCCTTCAGGGTTTTCCTTTCATTTAGTCTCTAGATTATACAGAGACTTGATGTGAAGGACAGGCGATCAAAGAAAGGTGCCCAGTCCTCACTGTGATGTTATTCAATGTGTGATTCCTCTTCTGATGTGCCAAAGATCTTCTGGGTTTCTCTCTCGAACTGAGACTCAAGCTGTCAAACAGTGAACTTTCAGTCCAGATAGTTAGATAGATAGATGTCTAATGCAACACATCCAAATCAATATATATATAGTAAATAAATGTATATATTTGCTCTCATATTTTACACAGCACTGAATGGGTCCATTAACAGATCAAATATCACAAACAGCTATTAATGTATAGCACATATTATATATATACCAGTTTGTAAATCCTGAGTCTCAGGTAAGGAATAAAACCCTGTAACCGCTGTGCTGTGTGACATGGCAGGTCTACACTAGACAAGCTCTCTACAACAGAAACTCTAAACTAATTCCATTTAAGCAGTCCATGACAGAATATACACATATAATCTTACTTCTGACTTTTTTAGGGACTAGGGACCACAATAATTCTTTTCTTGTTCTTTCACCCCGGATTATAGTTCCTTTTGAACACTGTGACTAATACCTTGCCTTCTACAACCTCTGTGGACAGATCACGGTCTGTCTGTTCTGCCGAAGCCCCATTCACGGAGGCAGCTCCTATAAGATCTGTCTGTGTGGCACACGAGTAAATAATCATGCAGCTCTGACAACAAGTATCGGTGGGAATTAACAAAGTAAGTATTCCACAAGCCTTAACTGTCACATAAGGATCATCCTAATGATGAATTGTGAGGAATCCTGGCAAGCATGGGATCTCCCAGAGCTCTCTGTGATCTGATTCATGGCATTTCAATACATTTAACTAAAGTTGCACTGATATTATTACATCTCTATTTTCCACAACAGCCGCCTGCTTCATGCATTTTTTGTGTGGTTAGACCATTTGCTGAAATCATTAAGTACAGGATGGAAATGCACATGAAAAAAATGGAAATGAATCTTCACATTCTATCAGCAAATCACAGTCTTTAGGTTCATAGAGATGGAAATGTAATACTGTGTTTAAGTAAAAGGCAGAAGTTAAAAAAGTTATTTCTAGTCTGTACATAATTTCTCCAGAATAAATAAGCATTTATTGAGACATTGCTTAAATGTTAAATACACATACATGCAAAGTAATTGTCAAGGCTAAATCTTATAATCTAGCTCCATTTACACGAATGAACATGTCTATTGAACATGTTTTAAAAGCAGCAGGGGGCCAGGGGTGCACAGCAGGACTTTAAACTCTAATCATAGCATTCATGTTATTCATATTAATCAGACTTCACCTCAGCTGCATACTGTTTCATATCCATTTCAGTCTGTGCCGTCACGTAGATGTTTTTATTTTGGCTGTGCGTGTATCCAGAGGCCCAGTCAAAGTCAGTCTGCAGGCGTATGTGGTGCTGATTCCATGCTGTCGTATTAAATATACATATACACTGTAGCTTTGACTTAATTAAGAGTTGGAAATAATGACTTGATTTGGTTCCGTGCGGGAGAACAATTGCATATTGGACAAGGGATTTTAATGAAAGATGAATAGTAGGTCTTGATATATTTGTGGTTATAAAGTTGTAACTATTAGGGAAATATTTACCTTTCATTCTATTTAAGATATAACATTTCTGAATTTGAACCTGGATTTCAGAGACGAATCAAAATCTTCACTTTGATATGTATTTTAGGAAAATAGCATTTCGACAGAGAGCGGGATTGACATTTTGGAGATTCTCTTTCTGTAATTAAAGTACCGGTTGAATGAATGCTGCTTCTTTCCTGCACTGCATGGTGGTCTACAGCATGCTTTTATTTCCCATCTAAACGTTTCAGCAGTTATCATCAAAACCCAGTATGTTTAGCCAACAAAAGCCACTTTGCATGAACACCATCAGACATTTGTATTCATATAAACATTATTCCATAACTTATGGAAATGTTTCCAGAAGCCATATGTAATAGTTATCAAGTAGCTACAGGAACCCTTATTAAAATTGTTCCTGACACAGAGTTTGACAATGTGCATGTGTGCGGCAGAATGGACCGGCTTCCCAGACCAGACTACGCCTGAAATATGTGGAAGTGCTGAATTGCTTCCTGCTGGTGTTAAAGTAAGCTGTTGGTTACCATGAAAAATGCAGATTGGGCTGTACCAAAGCTGCTCCTTAAAAAATGAAGAAGAAAAAAGCAGAAACAACCCTGCTGCTCCCGCTGCTATCTTCTGTGCCATCTGTGTCACCAAGACACCAAGCCAGTGACCTTGTTTTCATTTCCAAAAAGATACTGTTCAAAAGATTGTTATTTTATAAATTACTATATATTAAACATTCTGGAAACAACATTTTAAACAAGACTGAAACAGGAGTGATAGTAGTCAATTTAATTTCATGAAGGTCTTCCATCTTCCATTATTCTCTCCTGTTTACATTTCACAGAAGACAACACAGTGAGAAGAACACACAACAATAGGATCCATGGGTGAAGTGCCCCATTGCTCATCTAGGAACAATCTCAGATTATAGGGTATCTTTCAAGTCAAGAATGACATTATTAATTGTATTATTATTTTTGTCATTTAGCTGACACTCTTATCTAGGGCAACTTACATTTGTTGCTGGGCATTTTACTGGAGCAATCTAAGTGAAGTATCTTGCTCAAGGGTACAACAGCACTGCCCCACCTCACCATGTGGGTTTTGCACCATTGAACTCTCAAATGTGCATTTGTGTTTGTAATGAGGGGTTTATGCACTGCCATCCTGATGCAAAATCGAGGTCAGCTGGGCCTGCTCAGCATTTGTATACATGCCACAGAACAGGATAGGATGTTAATTGCTTAATTGTATCATGCAGTACACCTGTTTGGAGGCATCTGCATTCGTTATGTTCCTCCACTCATTTATTCAGGGTTGTCCTTTAATTTGTCACCTGTCTGTCTGTATAGTATAATATATCATTAAACAAAGTCTCCAACAGAAAGTTATGGACATAGAGCTACATGCTGTAATATAATAATTATATTAATAATATGAATAGTATTAATAATTCTAGAAAAGTGATTATCAATTTTCTAAGTAAAGGGAAAGGCTACTTTTGCAGCACAGAGTGAGTCTCACCAACCAGGCAAGAGAAGATGTGGACCTGTGAGCTGACAGATAAAGGGGGGCTTGCCTGAGAGACGGCATATTGGCAGCTGTGAAACTGAGGCTTTCACGATTTGCCATTGCATCTGTGATGTCCTCGTAGTCCCCTTTGGGTGTCATTCTTGACTTGAAAGATACCCCATAATCTGAGATTCTGTCCTTTGACTATTGAGGCACTGCTGAAAGAGATTTTCATTAAAGGATTAATTTGGCAGCCTAATCATAGATCCATAATAGCAGCTAATCCTATCATCGTTCTGAGAGCCTAATGGGTATTGCTCAGCCTCCGACTGCAGGACAGAGCTGACATGGGTCTTTGTTGAAAAGCTTATGGCAGTTTATGGAAGACTGCATGCATACCTATGTACTTTCTGAGAGGCTAAAAGACCTCATTGTCTGTAGACAGGACATGTGAGCAAAGATTTGATCATTTGGATGCAATAAACAAAGCAAATGCTATACATTACTCTAATATGCATATTTGAAACCACTGGAGTGAGGTAAAAAGTACAAAATGCCCAGTTTAAAACCAAAACAACCTGTCACATACACATTAATCTAAAAACAACATTTATATTACTATATAAGAGAACTGTCTGTTCTGTTAAATGCTGCCATTCAGTTTCCACTTGTTTAGGCTGACTGATGCTGCTGCTGATAAACGTGACACAAAGCTGAAGTATTGAATGATAATCGTAGTGCTAATGTCTATAGTTTTGGTAGGAGATGACAAGTATCGAGTCTCACCGTGTCTGTGTGTCTGACATCTTGCAACACAGCGTTCACACTGAATCCAGGTTGTTTGAAGGACATCAAAGAAACAATGCTATATAGAAAGATATTGGGCTACAAAACACAATTGTGAAGAGAAGTAGGAAAAATAAAATAAATGTATTAACCAGTAAACGGACAATTTTAGCTGATTCTGTTGATTTTATTAATCTGACAGGCGTTTGTTCCACAATAATCGATGAAGGAGATGAACAGTTTGAACCTCAGCAGCACAACTACCATCAAACTGGGCGAATCATGAAACAAGAACATAGTCACATGCTGAGTTTCACAGTAATGACTCGAAAGCTGTGTTGTACTCGTCTCCATGTTTCAGGTATTTTTATCTGAGCAAATCGATGCTCCTGTCTTTGCTGTCAGCACTATAGCTGAACCCTCAGCCTGCATCCATGTGATGTCAGACAACACCGCATAATCTCCATTCTTCCTTTGCTTTTTTCTGTTCCGTTTTGTTTTTGCAACACAGAGGAATGTTACCTATTTGGCAGATATCAAGATAAGCTTCTGCATTGGAAATGTTTGGGATGTTTTTCCCAATCCAACATTATAATAATCGATCGGTGTGCCTGACCCTCATGCCTGCCGTCTCAACTCTGTTTGACAATCGACTTTACTTTTCACGGGGAATTCTGTGCACCTGCCCAAAAGAATGGCTGTCCTAACAGTTTGTCAGCAGAACGTCCCGCAGCACATTCCTGCAGGTCCCTGAGGCACTAATCCCCAGGGCTCAGACCGGCTGGCCACTGAAGCACAGAGACTTGAAGGAAACGCTGCACCAGCACAGCTTCACGAATGATAACCAGCCAAAGGTAGACATTGTGCGGCTGGGATGAAAGGACTGCCCTCCCCTGTAGGCATAATCCCTGCAAAAATGCCAGAATGAAAGCAAATATTGTTTGTCCAGGGAAAGAATAAAAGGATGTATCACACACCTGTTCACACTTTAGTTTATTTTTTCCCAGTAGAACTAAAGGTTTGAGAAGTTTTATCTGTACTACCTAACTGGACCCGTTCCCATCTCGACATGCCCACACTGTGGGCCACCTTTCATGTGTGAGCTTTCCCAGGCTTCGTTGTGCCCCAGAAAATGTACTGATAAGAAACTCCTCTCTCTCCTCCAAAACTATTTTCTGTATAAAGAAAATGTTAAGTAATTTGTTTAAATCTATACATACAGTATATTTAAAAATAATAACACTATAGTAACCTTAAATAAGCAGAGATGCTCCCATTAACCCCAATATTATTTATACATTTTATTATTTTATTACATTAAAATTGTATTAATTTCTTAGTAGACAGCCTTATTCATTGCAACTTACAGTTCACACAACATTTTAAAGCATTACAAGAGTGTAGTAATTATAATAATCCCAGTGCCATGGGTGACAACTGCAGACACTACAGTTCAGTCTCAGTCTGTGCTAAAGGGAGAGGAGGAGCCGGCTGTGAAAACCATTATCTTGCCGTTTCCTAATCATATTTAGCAATTTTCCAAATTCTGGAAAATCCTTATTGTTGAATTGAACGTCTGTACTTTGTACATTTCATAAGTGAAGTTTAAAAATTTCCAACTGAAACTAACAAGCACAATTTTAGTATATTTGTCTGTAGTCTTGCTGTATCTACACACCCTGCGATAATAAAACCCAACAGAATCATCATATGAGATCGTTTATGAGAGCCGTGAGTAACAGGCCAGGCCAGGGCATGTGATCTGAGTTTGGGAAATCCCCTAGAAACTACAGCTGCTTTTACTTAGCCTTCAGCAGACAGAAGCTCTTCTGTAGCGTTAAGGCCGAGATAGTCAGTTGCTGGTGATGGGAGCGAAGTCGCAGCTCAGTCAATCAACCTGAAGCAGCTGAAGCAAACTGGGTCCCCAAGCAAAGGGGCACATGTTCACAAAGGTCCTGATGGCAAGCAGAGGTAACTGAGCTCAATATGTAGGCTATATGTAGGCACAAGCATTTACAGTAAATGTGAGAGGAAAGTTTGTCCGTTTTTTACACTGTAAAGTCAGTGTTACAGGAACACGTTCTGTACGATGCTCTCCTCTACTGCACAGTCACAAATGACTCCACCACCTCATTGTTATTTTAGGAGAGGAGGGAATCACTCACACCCCTCTCCACAGGCACTTAATTTCCCAAGACACTTACTGAAACAGGCAACAAAATAATGATGTGTCTTTATCTCTGAACAGGCACAGAGATCACAGTAACAAAGTCTGCACTATATACGACTGGTTACTGACTAATGAAATAAAAATGAGTATCAAAAGCTAAAGCTGCTATTAATTAATGGGGCTGATAAAAGTACCACTAAAACAGAAACTCAATACAAAATAATAATAACAATAAAGTCAAATTATCCCACCCCCCCACTTGACTGATCGTCTGCACCCCTCCACTCTGTCTTCAAATAAGGAAAGTTGTTTTTCTAATGTCTTCATGAAGCGGAGCTGCAGATTGGGTGTTCCTTTAATTATTATTTTGTTTGCCTATATCTAGGGTACTTTTATTATGATTACAAAAGCAAAACCAAGCACAAAAATAAAATAGTGAGGCAGTGGGAATGTATAATATTTCATTAACAAGGTTTAAATGAGATATAGTGGATGCCAAGATTCTTAGCTTTCATGTTAATGTGCGATTTCCCTCAGCAAACGCTTTGGGTCGCACAGCGTCTCTCCGGAGGAGCAGCCGAGCTGTTCCCACATCAAGACGTGCTGGCCTGCCTGCCTGCAGCTCCGATGACATAACTGCATTTGGAAGCAGAACTTAGAAATAAATTATAAACATTCAGGTTGCTTTCCAAAAAGAGCATGAATCAGTTCTCTCGCAGTGTGATTTATGAGTGCCTCCGCAAGAAAACTAATGCCATTTCATATTGATGCAACCTTATATGTTCTATTGGATGAAGCACTGCTTTCCATGAGGCTGGTGACAGTGATAACCTTCACTGTCATTTGATATCTGATTGATCAGTAGCTGTCTATGTTGAGAGAAGAAGAAGTTATTTTTGGTAATAAAGGATTTTAAACAGATAAGTGTCGAGTGAAGATCATAAAGGAAATACTAAATATGATTTGGGGAAAAGTGTGGAATAAAACCATAAGAGGCAAAACATTTTATGGATTGAGGAACCTATATTATTGAATTTGTCTTCATTCAGCTAACTATAAATAGCAAAAAAAACAAGAAAAAACAACAACAAGACAAAGCAACAAACCTGACAAAAGTATTCCTGTATTTAAATTAAAATGATGCACATTTCACATACAAATCTGGGAATGAAACACTAAAAATATGAGCAGAGAAAATAAAGCAAAACAGTCCCAAAACTAGCAGCAGTGTTCTGTACAGAAAGGTTAAAGTAAATTGATCTCTGATCTCAAATAAAACTGAGGTTTTGAAACCCTGAGCGGTACAGCAGCGTGAATTGATACGGTTACGCAGAACAGACCCCGACACGGCCCACAACGCCAACAGAGTCAACACAACTCTAAAGATCGAAAGGCAACAGCGCACTGGTTCTGGAGGCGTCCCAGATCACTGGAGAAGCCACAAGTCCCTCACTCTGTTCCAAGCATTTAACCACGGTGCAAAAACAGACTTTCCTTAATGCTCATGTGCTTTTCTGAGTTCCAGTCGACGGAGGATTGTGCTCTATCTCCTGATCTAACCACTAATATAATATTTTTAAAGGAAGATACTGATTTATACAAACCATGCTGTCTGTTCCACAAAGCACACAGACACACTTTAGGTTCATTCTGTATTATTTATTTACATGTATACAGGGCAGTGCAACAGTTCTTTCTGCAGGTACTGTTTTGCCACATTTGCAGTCGTTTGGAAATTCCCCTGTTTACTGACAATACGCCGCGACTGAGGGCTTCAAGCGCAGATTCAGGTCGAACAGTAGAGGCATGTCTCTACACACACTTCTAAGAATAAGGAATTAATGGCTGTGCTGTTAATTGCAGTGGATTCTTCAAGGATTTGGATCAATAAGACAGAACCAACCAGACGAGCAAGGAATACAAAAAACTGTTGCTTGTGACTTCCGAGCAGCTCTGTTCTGAATCCTGCAAGAATCCCAGCGAATAACTAAGACATCAAGGCTAGAACAGAACAAACACTTCAGTTTTCAGCAGACTTCAATAAAAGCCCTGCTGGTGACTCATATGATGTATTTCCAATAATCAAATGGTATGTGTTAAGTATAAGGTCTAGAATAGTGAGGCTTGTCCTAATAAAATATAATTGTGTATGCAATTCTTGGCAAATGATTTCATTCAAATGTAATCCACTTCACCAGTTCAGTTTCAACCGTCATATAATGAAAACCACAAGTAAAAATAGATGAAGCAACTTAAAACAGCATCAAGGTAATTGGAGAAATGACATAATAGCATTTTAATACTTTAATACTTCAATATGTTCCTTTTCTTAAAGGTTCCACGACTGCTGTGTTATGAGATATAATGACCTTTTTGTGACAGTAAAAAGCAATATGCAAAAGTATTATTATTATAACTAAACCCTTCTGTGCCATTTCGTTTTTCTATCCACATCTCTCCTCGGTGAAACTGCTGTTCTTGTAGGCGGATGTCAATCTGATAAGATCATGTTTTTAGGAAAGTAACTGTAACTTAACACAGATAGCACTGAGTTTATTTAGAGCTTTTACATCTCAGATATTATCTTTACACCTAAAATATCTACGATCCGTAGATTTCCTGTCTGATAATCAGATGAAAGCAGCTGGGATCGGACTGGATGCTGGATGAAACTCTGGGCTTATAGCTACATTTGTATACAGTGTTGAGGGCTATAATGCACTCAAACACTATCAAAAGACTCTTTCGATGTTCTGCCTCATGTACTAAAGGAGGGACATTCACAATGTTCCTACAAAACAAATGTTGAGATCAGGGAGTTGAAGAGTCCAGATAAATGAAGTTCTTCAGAGTCATTGCACTTCAAATAATTAATTAATTATAATTACAGATATGGGTGCAATAAATAGATAGAAAACAATCGAGTAAAGAAGCAGAATGAACAAAAGGCAGTGAGTCTGAGGCACTCCAAGCACATGTCTGCACAGAAGGTGTATTAGAAAGACATGAACACCCCCGGCAGTCTGGTTGGCATGCGGGGGCAGGACATTCCCACAGGGGGTGCCCTCCTCTGCTGAACGCCCCTCTGACAGAACAGAGCTATACCTGTCCCTGCACACATACCTGCAAGACAGAGTATGTTTAAACCTACACTCAACACAGAGAGCAGGGGACAGATATTGTACACACACACAGGAGAGAGGGAGATTCTGTACACATACCTATGTGAGAGATTAGAACAGCACAGCTGAGAGAGAGACCCTCACACACACCCTTGCGGAGGACTGAGTGCTGGTGTCCGGCCACCCTCTCCACATCACCAAACTATCCAGTGGCAGTGAGGGGGGGCAGAGGCCAGCTTGGTAATTACTCTTACACAACTGAACAAAACTGAACGCGACTGCTTTTCTATGACTAAACACAATTGTCTGGGGTCTTGGCACCATATCATTTGATTATACATAACATTCCTCCTTAATCTATGTATGACTAATACGTCCATATCAAAGAATAAAGGAAACTATGGAAAAATTGAAAAGGTTTTCCCTAGGAAATAAAACCACTAAGTTATATATAACAGTATTAATAACAGTGCTAAACTGACTGTACACTTTTATTAAGAAAAACCTGTTAATCAGTTTACCTTAACAATATATATATCTATCGACAAAATACAAAAACACTATAATTAAAAAAACAGTTTTTCATTCTATGAATCCATTTTTAATAACACAATTAATTTTAAAACAGTTCACGTGTTTTACACACTTTCTAAACGCCTGCTAGAGCTGTGAAATCAGTGTAAACCAGCTGCTCGTCAAAACGGTTCTACTCTCTACATTACTGATCAGAAACTAAACCAAAACCCATATTTCTTCTGTAAAATTCAACATAAAATAGCAAACCATAACACAAAATGCAACAAAAATACACAAAAACTTGTACAACTCAGAAAAGCAGACCTTTTAGACACAAAATACACATACATTGTATGTGTTAATTCTTAATAAAAAAAACGGACTTTCAACGATTCAAAAGTCTGTTTAAATATTTTGTTTCTACAAAGTGAATTTACATGTTAAAGTACAAAGTGCAAATACTATGGTTTTCATTGCCATTTGGTGAGGAAATCATGTCCAAATATAGATGCCATGAGCAGCTCATATATTCAGCCTTGTTTCTTTGAGGAATGCTGGAAATAAAAATAAATGAAGATAAGTTAGATAATGATAAAGTACAAGAGTTTGACAGGTATCAGGCTTAAATATGAAGCATATAAAAGGTGATTAGCAACATTATAGCCTGTAGAAATTCAAAATTGTGACTCCTCAGCCCTGTCCTTCGCTCTCAGCCCTCACGCACTCACCTGCCTGCTGGGCGCCGCGCTCTCGCTGGGACTCTTCTGCCCTGAGACAGAACAAAGGGACAACAAAAAACAAAAACAATGAGAACAGCCGAGGGGTCGCTTCATTTGAAACCCTGGTGTTGATTAGACACTTTCATTAGACTTCTGCACGGGCGCACACACAATATTGTTTTTGGCAGAGCAATCTGAAAATGTAATCAGTGGTTGGTTTCTTTCTACAAAATACAGATCTAATGTCTTTCATGTGTAAAACTGATACGGAATTGTTCCCAGCTGATCGGCCCCTGAAAACTGCCTTGTTCCACATGAGCAGCGACTGTTCAGGAGAAAGCTCGAGTTCAAGGGGAAAAAAAGACAAAAAAACATTTCTCAGGAAATATGTCTCATAAATATGTAGACAAAAAAGAAAACTTTTTCATTACTGTCTCAGTGCAGATCACTGTGCTGTGTGCCACTGTGTTGTATGCCAGTGTGCTGTGTGCCACTGTGTTGTATGCCAGTGTTCCAGTATGCTGTGATGGTGCTGTGTGCCAGTGTGCCACAGTTTTGAGTGTCAGTTTGCTGTGTGCCACAGTGTTGTATGCCATTCTCCTCTGCACTGGCATCTCTCACCTTCCTCCTTGGTCACTCCAAGGCAGCCCATGAGCTCCTGCAGGGACAAGGCCTTGTCGTTGCTCACGTCACAGTATTCCACAAACTTCTTCACACACTTCTTGGGCTTGGATTTCTTGCGCAAGAACCGTTTGAAGGGTTTGATCTCCTTCTTGCCGATGTCTCCGCTGGAGTTCTTGTCCAGCTGGCTGAAGTAGCAGTGCACCACGCGCTCCTCCAGGGTGTGGCTGGGGTCCGGCTCACACATCCTGAGGAGGAACACAAGGCCAGGTCGGTCTAGAGCGAGAGACTTTACAGAGACAATACAGTTTACAGCAGGTGTCTCCAGCCCTGGTCATGCAGCTCCTATCCAGCAGAGTTCAGAGGTCACCTTTCCACAACCAATGTATTAAAACCTGGAAGCATTTCATTCTGTTCAACTAAGCAGATGATTTGGTTCATTCAGTGATTTAGAAGCCGTTGGCATTAATCCTCTGAACACATTCAGCTTCACACAGCACACAGTTTAATTTCTTCACTGGCTTAACTGTCTATAACTCCCATGAGTTCCCAGTGTTTAGAAGCTGGTGCTTCAGGGGGACCTATGAGATTAAGTGGACTGGGGCTCAGCGGGACCAGGGTGGAGACCTGGAATAAACCCAGTAAGAATTCTATATTCTTCATAGTCACTTGTGTCTTTTTATCTGATCATCTGTGTACTGCTTATTACTTACCAAGACTCCAAACTTGTCTGATCTGTTCAAAGTTAAACAAAGCTTTATCATGTGTGCCTTGGCTATCCTTAACAGCCTCCTTTCAAGCTCATAGGATTTCAGATGCAGTGTCACCTCTTGCATATTGAATAATTTTGATAAACAATCATTTCAGCTTCTATAAAACTCATAAGACACCACCAGTGCTTCTCTGAGGCCACTCTCACATGTTTTGCTATTTGCAAACACTCCGACTGCTCGTCTCACTTCCCCTACGGGGACAGGCAGCGCACCTGGCTGAGGAGGAGGGGTCCGTCACTGCGTGCACCATGTCTGTTGACAGCGCATCCAGGACGCTGGTTAGGAACTCACTCTTCTTGGCCCCGGGGCAGCCTGAATAGGAAACACATCAAATAAGGTGTTGCCAAACAGTTTGGGTTCTTTCTTTATCACCTTGGCCGAGTATCAGATGTGATTTATCAGTAAAATCTCACAAAGCGAGACAAAAAACAAAGAGCACAGAGATAATCCTTTCATGTTAATACATCAAACACAGCAGTCTTGACACCAGAGGCTGACAAATGAACAGCGTGACTCTGGTTTTAAATTCCCTTTATTGTTACCCAGTAAATAAGCATGGCTGTCGGGATTCGGAAGACAACGGCTGGAATGACAGCCCGGTGATTGTTGGACATTTTAAAGAGAAGCGATCTTTCATAAAGCCCCTCGCTCTCCACAGTCTTTTCATTTGTGTAATATATAGACCTCCCCAGCCTTCGAGGGGAAGCGGGCATTTGTCAATCACTACGGGTCCATTATCCCATTACACTTTACAGCCAGCCTCCAGGCAGGGGAGGGAGAATGAGCGGCTGGAAAATCACGGCTCCCTGGGAAGTGATCAGTGAATTGGCCTTGAGCCCCGAGCACACACACACGAGCCCACAAACACAAGTGCACACACACACACGAGCGCACACACACACACACAAGAGCACACAAACATGAGCACACAAACATGAGCACACACACACACTAACACACAGGCATGTAATTTGTAAGTGAATATGTATGATCTGCTATTTATGATTTATTATAGCATTCTTTGTTCTTTTGCACAGCTTATGCTATATTGTGGCCTAAACTGGTGACTATAAGTCCTGATTTCCAATTGTTATGACTTATTGTGATGAATTATTGGTGGTGCATTTTGGGTGATGAATTGGCACTGGTGATTCATTATTGGTGATGGATTGTTGTTTATGATGAAAAGTGTGTGACAAATTGACGGGATACCCGATAGATACAAGTTGTCTGAGATTTATTGGAAAATGCAGATAATATGCACATAGTTTGTTGACTATGAGAAAGCATTTGATTCAATATATACAAACTCATTCATCAGAGCTCTACGAAATCGACACACTAAGGAAACCCAGATACTCTAATGAAATATATCTACAACAACACTACATCAACAATCTGACACTGACCAGAGCGAGATCTGCAGACACACAATCTCTCTCTGAAACTCTTCACAGAAACTCTTAAACAACGATTTGCAGATCATATTTGCAAAAACACCTCAAAATAAAGGCTGCTGTTTGTGATGATTAATATATACTGTGCCTTGCAAATATTTTCACCCCCTACCAAAACATTCAAATTTTGATGCATTACATATGATGAAAACTGTTTCTTTAAACAAACCTTTTTATTAAAAAGTACTTAATAATGTTATAAATTATGAAGGTCAGCATATAATGAAAATAATTTTATCTGTGGTCTGATATAAGATCGTTCATCACAATAACCACACAACCTTCTGTCATGTCTGCAGTGTCATTTACATGCTTTATCTCTAACCCCATATGAGATTTAAGATGAGTCTTTGTCAGTAATGGCTGCTTTCTTGCCTCTCACCCACACAGGCCAGCTTTGTGCAGCGTCTGGGATATTGTTTCATGTGTGATCACTGACTCGCACCTCAGACAGAGAACTTGGCAAATCTTTCAGAGTCACTGTTCTTCACAGCGGCGTCCTTAACCAGCTTCTGGCTCCCCGGCTGCTCCGTCTGATCTGGGCAGCGACAGGGTGGTATGAAGCTCACTCCTATTCTTAATGATGGTGTTCCTCATATTCAGTGACTTTAAATTGTCTTGGAACCTTCTCCTGATCTGTGTTTTTCTATCACCATGATTTGTATAGAAAACGTCTTGGTCTTCATGGCTGGTTTGTCGTATCACTATGTGAGTTGTGGCTTGAGATTCAATACTTAAAGTATTGTACATGTAAATGTAAATGTTTTTGTTTAAATTTTGTTTTTAACTTACAGCATCCTGTGCTGCTGAACTGCCATTAAAACAATGTATTGATTTACACAGCTAAAATCTGACGGGCAGAACTATACAATGTGCATTACCTATCGGTGTGAGTGTGGAAGAGGACATAGCTGTGAGTACAACTACTCCCTAAATAACAAGCTTGTTGTGTAATACTCTCAGCATTCACCTTCAGTCCGTCTAGCTCAAATTATTTATATCGGCTGTCAATATCACACAATGAAGGCAGCTCTACAACAATGAAGAAGATCAGAAAAAAGGAAACTGAAGGAAGCTTTTCTTGCTGAGAACTATGATCACTTAATAAGGTTGCAGCCCCCAGCCAGGCACACAGAGGGGTTTCAGTAAATTATGTATTACAGCCAATCATAAGCTGTGCATCTCTGCCACCTGATCTGTGGGAGAATGAAATTACAGAGCAGAAACAAAACCAAGACGAGTTGTCCTTGTCAACACCAGCAGGGACTGGACTTTCTCTCGCCAGTATTTACAGTAGAGCAGCACAAGTAGACGGGGGAGGAGGTCTCTGCCTGGACACCTAGCCTATATTAGACAGCCAGCAAGGTTTTAGCATATTCTTTTCTCATCCAAAGCTTTTCCTTAAGTGTTGTGGAAATCAACAATGCAAGCCATTCAGAATTAAAACAACCACAATAAACATATCTGAACCTGCATGGTGGCCTCCAGCAGTTTGAGCTCACCAAACAAGACGGGATTGGGTAAAGTGATGAGGGGCATTTAGCAACGGTGAAGTCTGGCCTAGAACAATAAAGCATGACTGTACTGATGTGTTTAAATGCCTTCCATCAACGCAGCTTTAATCTGTCCCCATAGCCTAGCCATAACCCTTCCAATACAAATAACTGCTCTTCGGCATCAGTCTAAAAATGTAGTCCATGTGAATGCTCCTTTAGTTTTGAAAGAAGAAAAAATGGGGACAAGAAGGACAGGACTAAAAACACGTTCTATTCTCTCTAAATGAAGCCGGTGTCGGTGCGCGTAAACAAACCTGTTGAACACAGGCTGATGCTCCTGCCTACAGAATGATGCTTTGGTAGTCCAGTTGAATTTCTTATGTGTTGATTATGCATTTTTCTTTCACTACAGATGTGCCATTAGTTCTTCATAACCTTCAATAACATGGTCACTCCAATGCCGATACGCTCATATTGAAATGGGCAGTTTTTCACTCTTCAAGTTAACATCCTTTGTGCTGCTGGATGGGGCTACCTTTGCAACATTCAACTTGTGTTTGCATTTGTGTCGTGTTTGGTGCAGAAGGACATTTGTGGGAGATGTTATTATGGTCCTGGAGACTGGAAGCAGCCGGGGGAGGCACGGGGCATGTGAGGAATGCAGGACGTGTGCGGTGAGTGTTACTCTGTAAACACTGGGGGATTGGGCTCTTCAAACAAACGCCTGCACACAATCCTATGGACTTCCATGGAAGAAAGATCACTTTCCCAAACTCTGGAGCCACAGCATTACACATATATACATATAATACATATATGTACTGTATGTATTGTCTGAGAAAAGACACAGTTTTCAGTGCCAGTGAAGAAAAAGGAAGGCATTTGCTCTTGAATTCCCCCTCAATAACAGTCAATTGGGGTTGTGACAGAGACCATAAGAGGTTGTATATGTGCCAGTAAAGCTTTGGTATCAATTCCTCAGGGACTATAGCATGATGACTGTGTAAGTGATATTGACTTTGCAATGAGTTTACCCAGACAGATCACCACAGCGTGTGGATAATAGCGGAGTTGATAATTAGACTTTAACTCAGACAATTAGACAATGCTTAACTCTCAACTAGCTGTTTTTCATGGAAACAAAAATATTATTCAGACATTTTCTCTCTTTCATAGTCAGGTCTGTGTTCCCAAATTAGACCCATTATTCGTTCTGCTTTTCCTTAATAATTCGACATCTTTGGACTGGCCCTGTTTGCACCAGCCATCTGTGTGTGTCAGACTAAACCAGGAGACAGTAATAAATAGGTATGAAGAGAACAGTGGAGCCTCTGTTCGTTTACACCCTGCATGTCTACAGGGCTATTAAAATGTTTACAGGCCATAAAAGGACACTTAAGTAAACAGATTACAGTTGTGCCGTGTGTTTTACTGTTCCTTCATCAGGACTGCAATGTTTTCTGGAGCAGGTACAAGGAAATATTTGTTTTATAATTAAGCCTTTGCCCAATCTTTTTTTTTTTCATTTACAAAAAAAGTTGTTACTAAAACAAACCTATTATAGTGTGTTTCACTCAGCAGCGCTTTCATTTCCTGAACCCACAAGCTCTTTGTGCTTCATATATTCTTGTTAGAGGACAACTTGAAAACATTTCTCTATTTCACAAGGGTTGTGTTTGTCAGTGTTGTAATTCTTCAGGAATGTAGAATGTAACAGCCATCCAAATATGTTTTATGTATTTTAACTGATTAAAAAATTAAAGATGCCGAATAGGATTAATTGTTAGAATTATTGATTTAGTGAACAAAAATTCAACGTAATTGGTTAAATACCAAAATTAATGTGCTCTCTAGAATTTTCCAGTCCTATCCTGTCCACTGTGGTCCTCTCCAGGCCTATGCTGTCTGTTAAACATGTTGCTGTTCCTCTTCTTCCCTTGAGGGGCCTGCTGCTAATGAAGAATACGATTCGGCCATCCTAATAGAGGAGTTATTCCCAACTCATAAGAACATAAGAAAGTTTACAATCGAGAGGAGGCCAGTCTTTGGTGTGGAACCTTATCAAAAGCTTTTTGAAAATCTAAGTATATCATATCATACCCATGTTGACTATCTCCAAGAATATGGTTTTCATTAAGATGCTCCTCTATTTTCCAACATTTTACAGGTGATGCAGGTGAGACTGATTGGTCTGTAATTTCCTGGCTCAGTTTTGTCCCCTTTCTTGTGGATTGGTTTGACATTTGCTGTGTTCCAGTCAGTTGGCACATCCCCTGTTCTAAGTGTCAATTGGAATATCTGAGTTAGCGGCCTATAAATAATTTCCCTAATTTCTTTAAGTACTGTTGGAAATATCCCATCTGGCCCAGGTGATTTGTTGGTTTTTAATTCTGCTAGTCGCTTTAGTACCTCCTCCTCATTTATCCTAATCTCTAGGGTTTGACTGGACTGGTTGTTAACCTGTGGCATGTCATCTGTCTTTTATTTTGTGAAAACCTCTGTGAAATACTCATTTAGAACATTTGCCACATCTTGTTTGTTTTCCAAGATACTTCCATTTTTGCCCTTTATCTTTTTCTCTTCCTCCTTTATTGACCTCTTGCTGCTGTAGTATTGAAAAAAGCTCTTTGCATTAGCTTTAGCTCCAAGAGCTATGCTTCTTTCTATATCCCTCTTTCCCTTCTGTTTAGATGTAGACTGTCCAGTTTGTACAGGTCCCATCTATCCCAGAAGAAAGACCAATGCTCCATAAATCTAAACCCCTCTTCCCTACACCAAGATTTCAACCACGTGTTGAACTTTCTAATCTCAGCCTCCCTGGCCTGGCACGTGGTACCAGAAGTATTTCAGAGAAAACTACCGTGCAGGTCCTGCTCTTTAGTTTTGTTCCTAATTCTTTAAATTTGTCTTGCAGAACCTCTGTCCTACCTTTTCCTATGTCATTGGTTCCAATGTGGACCATGACCAGTGGATTCCCCCCGGCTTTGGCCAGTAGCCCGTCTACTAGTTTAGGGAGATCTGCAACCTGAGCACCAGGCAGGCAAGATACCATGCGGGTCTCCTTATCACTAGAGCACACTGTGTGATCTACGCCTCTAAGAATCGGTTCTCCTACAAGTTTAAATAGACCTGGTTTATCACGATCAAAGATATTCCCAAATAAGCTTCCAATTGCATTGAGACAGCCCTTCATTACCGATGCAGAACTGTCTGTCTGCCTTTTCTACTTGAAGTAGGATGAAAAGTAATAATAATAATAATAATATTAAATATGAAGATGTTTTAAAGCTCAATAGCAGGTGTGTAAAAACAGATATATTTTGCCTTGCACTCTTAAGTGTTGTCACTACAAATTAATGATCTGCTCAAGCTGGGTTAAAAGAATAGATGATAGATAACCCATTTAGGTTGTATTAACTGTTCACTGTTTTATATCCATTCACGTGAACAGAAAACATTCAGACCCACTTTATCCTCATCAAACTGGGCAGCTGGGAGATTTATACCATCAGCAGGATTTTCAAACCGTTCAGCATCCCCTTGCTATCGTTCAGCATGGGCTAGATCTGGATTTCTCCCTGTGCTGAATTAGCTGAAATAGTAGAATGCTTCACCAATGTCTGCAGTACGTGGCGGATAAATACGGCCCTGTGCCAAACATGCTCAACATGAAGCTCACCCAGGGTCTGCAGTTATTATCAGATGTTTACCACATGTCATTGGAGAGACACAATTTAATGATGTAAATTCTGCTCGTACACTGGGCTTCTCACTTACTCCATCTCTCTCACTTTGACTCTCCCTTTCTGATTCTCTCACTGTCTGTCTCTCTCTCTCTCTTTACCTCTCTCCCTCTTTTTGTGACTTTCAATCTCTGCATGTCTTTCACTATCTGTCTCTCTCACACTCTCTCTCACTCACGCTCTCTCTCTCTCACTCACACTCTCTCTCTCTCTCACTCACTCACGCCGTCCTCTCACCGTCTTGCAGCTGTTGGGCTGCAGTGCACCGTGTCACACTAACCTTGGAGATGTCTGCTCTTGAAGAGGTCTTTGGGTTTTGTGGGATGGGCTCTTGCATTTCCATCACATTTAGGTTGCTCATACCTACAAAATAAATAGGTATATATAAGCATTGACCTTTGATTTCACAATATCACTTTTCAAACCTTCTTACTTCAGTGAAGCATCTATCCCCTTTACCCTTCATTTAAAATCAAACTGATTAAATAATCTGAATACAATAATAATAATAATAATAATAATAATAATAATAATAATAATAATAATAATAATAATACATAAAAACGTATTTAAGCACAAGCCAAATTGAAAACATTAAGGTTACTCTTTCATAACCTACTGGGTTCCATATTTGGCAAAAAACAAAAATGTGTTCTGAATATGTAATAAATATAACTTCTTGATCAGATGAAATATGGCAAAGTAGAGCTCTGTGTCTGATAGCATCTGAGATCAGTTCACATTTTTGTTGTTGAGGTACTGCTGCTTTTTTATACATTAAATATCTCAATGCAAATCCAGGAAGTAGTAAGACACCTCCGTTTTAATGGGTTGTCATCTGGGCTTGATTGAGATGCACTGCTCAATAACAGAACAAACTACAGACCTACCCAAGACTGAAAGACAATCTGATATACAGTGAAACCTCATGCTTAAGTCCAGGGAGTGAGAAAAGCCGGTCTCTGAAGAGCAGTATAGAAGCTGCTTTGATAGCAAGCTTGAAATGCATTGGACTCTGATAGCTGATGGCTGACCCCTTGAATCAGCCAAGAAAACAAGTGAAAGAGAAATCTCCATGCTGCACGCACTAATGTGGTATCTGGCATCTCGCCTGATGCCCGATTAATCCGATACCCCACTTTGCATTTCTTTTGCTCATTAATTCTTGTTTCACACACATTTTCTGTCTCCCTAGCCCTTCTGTGCTGGACCCCTGGCACCCTGTGGACTGGCTTGTTAACTTTGTAGCGTCTCTGGACTGGCACAGACCACTACGAATGCTGTGATTCATTAGGCCACTGGATATCTGCATTCCAGGTAACTGATTCATATACTATAAGAACTGTAAGTGATTGATATACTGTGTATTAGTGATATATGTTACAGTGAGAGTGAAGTCTAGTATAGGAAAACATTCTGAATTTAATATGTAATAATGTTTTACAATTAAATAAATATTAGACGAATGTACCAGTTAGAATCCATGAAGCTTGTTCATGGATTCAGAATCTAGAAAACAAAGCAGAGCATGATGGTTAACCGATGACAGAGAATGGACTCTGTCAGGTGTTGATGTAGACTTCCTAGAGAAAGTGACTAATGGCATGTCCCTGTGAGCTCCCCTTCTGATGTGGAGATGAGCAAGACTGAGGTCAAGATAAGAGAGGGATGGTGGCTGGCAGGGAACCACATTACCTACAGAAAATATTATTTTGAGCTGCCGGAACTGTTTCCAAGAGCAGAATTTAGGGATGTAGGCTCCAGGGGGATTGGACAGAGCAAAGAGCTCCACACCTCTGCATGTTTCATAGTTACATTTTAACCTTACATTGTTAAGGCAGCCTGCCTGGCAAAGAAAAACTGATTAACTAAACTCCTGTAAGCAATCCCGGTAAGAAGCCCGTAAGCAAGTGACAGATGTCCCTGTGTGTGAGTGTGTGGGAGGCACTCTGACCTTGTGGATGTGCCAGGAATGGGACGGCCCGTGTCCACCAGCACACACCAGCAGTACCCGGTGGAGGGGTGGCACTGCACTGGCCGGTACAACCCTCCACTAGCACACTCCGGGACGAAGATGGCCTCGTTCTTATTCTGCCGAGCTTCCTCCTGCGCAGACTGTTGCTCATGGTCACAGGACGAGGCTACAGGAAGAAATGTGGACTAGATAGGCACAGCACCAGATAGTAGATGGTTCTAGTAATGCGATAGCCAGTCATCCTCTTACTGAAAACAATTGCAAACAGTTTGTCTGTTGTTCTTTTCATAAACTTCTTTCTGTGAATTTCTCTCTATATTTTGATTATCTGAGCAATACTAAGCAACAGTTTAAAGAACAAAGGATAGACGCCTAAACAAATACTGCCGGAGACTAAGAGCACATAGTGTTGGTCAGATTGTCTGGGAAAACAGCTCTGTCTTCTCTCCTGGGGACCTTTCTAATTTCCTTTCATTCAGGACTACAGTAAAGCCTCATGACTGATCCTAACCAAAGACTCAAATACAAAAAAACAACTGAAATGTTAATATATTGGCATCTTCAAATGGCTTGATCAAAAACATCTAAAATATACATTTCCAATTCTCTTTTCCCATGTAATATGTGTTTTTAATCATCCAGATTTGGTTTGGGCAGCCTTCTGGCAAACAGTGATCATCCTATTCAGGCAGGTTTACAATGAAGACGACAAACAGAGAAAGGAAAAGGTCACTCCCTACCCCAAACTAAACCAAAACCAGATACATCAGGGCAACGTGACAAAAACATGGCTAGATTCATATGGCTAGGCCTTGATTATTGAATATTGAGAATTGAGTAAATCATATTTTTGTTGCTTTCTAAATTCCTTTCCCCCACAATATTGAGCGTGTGTTGCTGCCAGGAGGCCTGAACAGAGTTTAAGGGAGTGGATTTCTGTTAAATACAACATGACATCATGTATATGAAAGTCTATATGAATGATGCCTCAATGCTGTATTTATGAATTCTTAAGCAGTAGCAAAGGTCATAAATAAAGTGAGTTTCACGTCAATGGGTTAGTTAATCAGGGCCCTTACTTCAACAGCAATACTGTGAAGGAAACCCACTAACATCTGCGAACAAATGAAACATTTTACAAGTTTAACAAAGTATTTAAAGAAACCCTGTGAAGCATAGTGTGAGTAAAGAGACTCAGCAGGACACAGCCGTGGCGGAGTGTCTGTTGAATGAAGACATGGCTGGTAGGCACGGTGCGCCACTGTGCCAGAGCTGGGGCACCTGGGCATTCAGGGGAGGTATCTGTCCATAGTGCCCGACAGAGGCAGAGGGCACCATATCCTGATTGACTGCAGCGCCACCTGCAGTAAACAAACGGGCACAACCCCTTGCTTCTTCTAATACATACATCCACACATACGTGTTTAGTGTATGTGGTCAGAGCCTCCACTCTGATTCTCTCAGGCCCGCCTCCGCACACCATGCCTGCCTAGCCAGCAGTGCGATAAACTGCGATGCCAAGAGAACGGGCCCCTGACATGGGGAACGTGTATTGCTGCTAAACTCTGAGATTAATTACATCAATGTAATGTGCAAACATTACAACAATTACTACTACTACTACTACTACTACTACTACTACTACTAATAATAATAATAATATACCTTGTATTCGGGTTCGGTTGTTCTGTCTGCTTCGTACTTGCTCAGTCCACAGAGTAGGATATTGTGAGATTGGATCTAAAAACAACAAAGTTATCAGAATAAATAAATGTATAGAGATTTTTTTCAGGATGGTTACCATTGACAAGTGTTAAGAATACAAATTGATTGATGTCTACTGTACTGCATTTACGTGACCTTTAGTCAACATAAGTGTTTCCTTTCTAAGTAAATATATTAAAATAAAATCAATGATCAATCTCACCTTCCTCATCTGGGGGAGGCGGTGGCTCCACTACTTCTCCTGTAGAGTCATCTGAATTCAGAATGGAAAAGATTTGCAAGGAGACTACAATTAACAAAGTAAGCTAGATTTCACTACGTGGGACTTCAATTTGTGATTTGCACATAGCCCGGCCGAAAGGAACCACATAGAGGAAGGCGGCAGGAAGAGAGAGAGCAGGGAGAGATGGGAAAAGAATGAAAGACAGGTTAGAGAAGAGGAGAATGAATTGGAAAGAACAAAGTGATTGAGGAAAGAGATTGGAGTTATTTTGTTGAGCAGCATCTTAAAGAAGATAAAGAGACAATCGTGAAATACTTTTTAATCCAAATATTGTTGTCGAAAAAAAAGTTTTCATAAAGACTCAGGAACTCCACAGAGACTGAACACTGGCTGTTCACACACAGCGCAGCACAGCCAGGACATACAGATATGATACACCTAGGCAGCAAAACCCTGTTAAAGAGAGGAGTAAGAAAAACTGAAAATCTGTCAAACGTGCTTTAATATCAGAGGGAAAAGCACAGTATTATCAGAATGATACCTTCCTCTGTCAGCACCTGCAAATGAAGGGATGCTTAAGTTGAAAGTGCATTAAAAGAAAACACAGGCAGATATTTATTTTCATTTCTATTCCTACCTACCTATTTATCAACCTACCTTTCCATCTATGACGACGATGATGTAACTCTTTTAGTTATTCTGCTTTACAACAAGATGATAAGTATATGAATCCTTACATCATAACTGTGTTTTCTACATGGATGTCCACAAACTACTGAACTAGACAGTTGTTGGTTCAGGGGTGGGCCTTTAGGCTGTCCTATTTCTTACTATTGAGAAAACAATAACAGAACAGGATTTGAAAGGGTCAAAACAGATCTATCCAATAATAGCTACACTGTATTATAAAAGTACAGGAACAAGCCTGCCTCTTCCTGGAAGATGTTACACTGGACTGGAGGTCAGTCTTGTGCAGGAGGAGAGAGTCTTTGAACATAAAGCCAGATAATCAGAGACCCAGATGTCTCAATGTTTGACAATCGAAACAGGAATTAGTTTTTGCTACACTGGAAACAGGTTCATGTTAGTGTATTAAAAGCCAAGTTTTAAATATTTACCTGTTTTTCCTGGATCTTTTGGTGTTACCCTCTCTTGTTTTGAGCCTAAGAAAACAAATGTTACTGCATTTAATAACCAGGAAAAAATAAAATAAAATTGAACATAACAGGTAGGCGCTGTTAAAAACTATGCCTTCTGTCTCTTATGCAACGCACAAACTCAAACATAGTTACAGTTATTTGAAGCATAGGTAATATATGATAATACACCATATATATCTGGCCTATAGACTTGTTTTAATTATGTATTTATCACCATTTATGCCACAGGCAACTCAAAGCATTTTAACAGAGAATTTACATTTCACATTTATATAATATTTGAAATATAAACAAAAATAAACAGGTAAATAAAATCCATAAAATATAAGAAGATTAGTTCAAACAAACATATAAAACAATCATCACACAGGGACGTAATCCGCAAAATCATTATACAAAATGAATTCAATTTAAAATAAATGCGTTCAGTCTTCTTTTAAAAGTATTATGTGATGGTGCTACTCTCCGTGCATTGAGTCGAGTCTCTGTGCATTGAGACCGAACGCAGCTTCTCCTGGGTTACATCTTTGTTGAATATTCAGGGGCCTTTCCATTTGGTGCTTTGTATGTTAATAAAATAATTTAAAAAAAAGTATAATTTAATTGTAGTAGTAGTAGTAATAATATAATTATAATAATAAGCTAACTATTTAAATATTCTGGATACAATAAGAACAACAACAACTGAAGGAATTCCCCAAATTTGTATAATAAAACTTAAGAAACTAATAAGTAATGCACACACAGCTATGAACACACACAAGCAGATCTCACACTAGTATATGATTTATGCTCATATTTTCCCCGCCTGCATTGCCTCTTTGTGGTGGTGTATAATATATACATTGACCTTTAAGCCTCCAGTTCTGCAGAAAGGACAATAACTTCCTCTGTGTGTTCGAAAACATGGCTCGTGGATCTCATTGTGCTAATGACACTAAGATCTTGCCAGTGTGCCACAATCCAGTGAAATAAACACAGACACACATACACACAACCCAGTGACACATGACCTCTCGCTACCTTGGCATCTGGGTTTCTTGTTGGCCACTGCAGATCCACTGATGGGTCTCCCATTGGGCGTGACACACCAGCAGTACCCAGTATAACTGTGGCACTGTACCTGAAACAACAGAACAGCCTCAGACCCTGACACACAGCCTTACTGCTAAACAATATACCTCACAGCCTTACTTCTACAATACACCTGTCGAATTACTGCTACACAATACACCCCAGAGCCTGTCTCCTACAATAAACCCACCAGCCTTACTCCTACAATACACCCCACAGAACACAAAAACAAAGCTTTCATCTCCCCCAGAACTATTGCTCCTGTACAGTTAAGTGATATTAAGGGGTTTACAGAAATATTATTTTTTAATTCTAGTTTCAGATACTATGAGGAATTTCTTGCAGAGCAAAATTATAAAATGAAGTGGAAAGAATTATTCAATTGAATTAATATTAATAAGAGCTCCAGATGAATACCTCACTGTAAGTCCCATCTGGGTTGCACACAGGAACAAAAACTTGAGGAAAGACCTTCTTTGCTTGCTGTTCAGTGTACTTCTTTTCTGCCACACATCTGGAAGTGTCTGAAATAAAGAGATATAAATCAATAAGTGTGTGTGTGTGATGTATTTTGCAGCTCCAGGTGCAGTTGCCTGTCCTTGAACAGCCATGCATTCTCTCCTCCCTACCTTCTTAAAACCCTCTCATCCATTCACAGGATAAAAGAATACCTCTGCCTTGTGGAATACATGGCAACTTCTATTTTTACTTAATGTATTTTTTCCCACATAGTAGTAGACGTAGTAGTGGCAGTAGCAGTGATATGGTCACAGTGGCAGTAGCAGTGCTATGGTAGCAGTGATATGGTCACAGTGGCAGTAGCAGTGATATGATAACAGTTGCAGTAGCAGTGATATGGTCACAGTGGCGGTAGCAGTGATATGGTCACAGTGGCAGTATTAGTTACAGTAGCAGTGATATGGTCACAGTGGCAGTATTAGTTGCAGTAGCAGTGCTATGGTAGCTGTTGCAGTAGCAGTTGCAGTAGCAGTGCTATGGTAGGTAGCAGTAGAAGCGGTATTTACTCTTCAGAGACAGCAGTGTTTGTAGCTGCAGTGTCATCTGTACGTTGGATTGACAAAGGTCTCTGACAACAGCAGCGGCAGCAGCAGCAGAAGTCCACTGTCCTTTATTGTGCCAGTAGACATATCCCTTTTTTCCATTGTTATTGAGATGTCGATATTTAAGTATGGGAAAGTACTTTATAAACTAAATGATTATTGTTGTTGTTGTGATGGATACCTGACTAAAGCTGAGTCTCGTGGAAAATGTATCATTCTCGAGCCCCACTGGAAAAACTTACAAGAAGTTGAATCATCTGACTTCTAGAAAACCAATGTGATGCTGTTTGGCATCTTCGGGCTGAGCCTCAGTGGTCAGCTGGCATCAGCACAACTCCTCTGTTCAACCAGAACAGTTGCAATTAATTTTTCTGAAGGTCTGCAAAACTCCCATTTTCCAGGAACTTGTATGAACTCAAAGTCTGCTATTGGATTAGCAGCCCATAATACACAAAGAAACTTTTCTTCCTTTCTTTACAGCTTCTTAGCTGGAATGCTTTGCTCTAATACATGCGCAGCCCAGCAGACAGCGTGGTGCGCAGCTGTTGCTATGGTGCTTTACCAAGGCATGAAATATAGGTTTTTTACCAAAGACATTTCTGCTTGATCTATTATTCATTATTTAGAAGAATAACTCATTGTGTTAACTGGTGATAACTGGTGATGAACCATAGATGAAACCAGGCCTGAAGCATCCTCCCCCAGACCGCACACAACAGGAGGATCTATGATTGCTCCAGCCCTGTTTCCTCACAAGGGCACCTTTCAACCAAAAACATTTACAAATAAAACACTTACAAACATAACATTTCAATTAAAACTTCATTTCAAACCACTTGTGCTGTGTAAAGTCTTATTTTGTAGCAAGAAGACTAAAGTGAAAGAAAAGCAATCGAAATGGTACACTATTGCAGCTAAGGAAACATTGAGAAGGGAGTAATAATGTGGCCATCGATAATTGGTATGGTCTTTAAATAAATAGGGCATTTATTTAGAATAAATATTTCCAATACAATGTAATTCACTATATCAGCTTTAGTGAAGGATATCCAGAGGCCCTGAAAAACAACAGCAATAACAAAAGGCACACTGTCAGAAACTGGAGTCTGGAATCATTGTGAAATCCTTCCCCTCAGAATTTAATGACTATGTTTAAACAAAAACATGACAATTGTTCTTTACATTTAATTGCAGTGAATGCAGGGTTGCCAATATAAATCAGTAACTGACAGTAGTAAATCTCTCAGGCCCTAATTTTGGATGGATTGTGAAGGAACATTTGATTCACGTTACTGATCACAAACAGTCATTCAGTTAAACATAATGGTTCACTAATAAGACTTATTTTATTGTAAAACTGGGTGAAATGTTGCTAAGTGTGTTAATCTGGGTGTTACACAAGTGTCTGAAGGCATACAGAGCCACAGCACACTGGGCAGGTGTTCAATGAAATAGCTGGTGGGGAGGAGGGTTATCAGCTTTCGTAATAAATCTGTACATCAGGCTTATATGGATACACTCAGAGGAGAAATGCAATAGTGCCAACACCAACAAGGAGCACCTCCCTGCAGCACACAACTACATTAATCGGCTAACAGTACAAGGCTAGTAAAGTGAATGCAAAAATGTGGAAAGGCATTTTTCCTTTCACAAAGCATCATTCCATCCCACACAGCCACAGATCTTGACATTTTGTATCCCAACAACAAAGCATACATGTGGAATTCTCAGCAAATCTGAATATTTCTTCCACTTTTGGTTTGGAAACAATGTAATATTTTGTTATATCTACAACAATCTCTTAAACAAATGTCAGGGTCTCAGTATGGGGATATCTGTGACTGTGCTGCAGGGCTCTCGCAACACCTGCCCAGCAGGGCCACATGTGCCGGGGGCTTTCATTACTGCCATCCTCAGTTGGAGAGATGAGCAGGGACTCAGAGACACAGGTTACAGGTCCTTATTAATCGCAGCATTCATTCTAATTACTTGACTCCCCATTTGCTGTATCGATGGTATTATGGCAGTGTGTGAGCCTGTAAGGATGGGAGTGACACAGGGCCAGAGGGCGAGAGAGGGAGTGTCACACCTGGGAGACGAGAGCAGAGCAGCAATGGTCCCTCCGAGGCACTCCAGTAGACGTGTTCCTCACTAACTGCCAGGCAGGTCTTATAAAGCCCAATGAAACAGTCTCTTCCAAGGTATTTGGGAGGGGCTGCTGTCTGTCATTATTGAGCTCATAAAAGATGCTTTGTGAACTTGGCAGTAAGGAGTGTGGTTTCTGTTTGTTGAGTAATTTCCCGGCTCAACAAGATCAGTTGTATTCTGAAACAGTTTTGCTGTAGACCTCACACAATTTTTTATTTGTGGTTTTCAGACACCTGGGAATTTCTTACATGGTTAATTTCCACAACAGCAGCTGCAGAAGAACAACAATCTCAGAGATTGCCATATATACATGTTCAAAAACTGTTTTTCATGTTACACTGCTTTTCTGTGTAAAACACAGCATAAAACACATTCATTTGGAGGATTGTTTTATGAAGCATAAAAAGCACAAAGCATAAAACTTATGCTGTATGTTAAAGTTAACCTCTTCAGAAACACAGGCTGATCACAGCAATCAGGTTCTGTGAATATCCCACCACTGGACATAAATAACCATAGGATGTGTGCAGCGTGGGATGTGTACTCCCTGAGGAGAGCCTGACCTTTGCAGGGGCCCCGGATGACCTCCAGCTGAGGGTCTCGGCACTTGGCCCGCAGGAACTCGCAGCGTGTCATGAAGGTGCGGCCGTCTGAAGCACAGAGGGGCTTCTTCGGTCCCCCGCTGCACTCCAGGTTACACTCCTTGTCTTGGTCCACCCGCAGAAACTGGGGGAAGAACAGGGAATTTAAAGTACATACAGCACTTCACAGACACCGAAATCATGCTCTACATTGATTGTGAAAGCAAAAGTCAAATAATTATCAGCTCTTAACATATATACACACACAGTGCCTATAGAAAGTCTACAGTCCCTTGAATGTTTTTACATTTTGTGACAGTGACTCAAGAGTTTCATACATTTAAATTAGGATATTTTTTCCACTGTTCTACACACCATAATCCACACTTTTAGGGAAAACCATTTTAATTTTGGAAAAGGCTACATCCCCCTGAATTGATACTTGGTGCAAGCACCTTTGGCAGCAAAGCTGTGAGTATGTTGGGATCGGTCTCGACGAACTTTACACATAGATTTGGCAATATGTGACCATTCTTCATTACAAAACTGTTCAAGCTCCGTCCAGTTCCTTGGGGAGCGTTGATGGACAGAAATCGTCAAGTCATGCCACAAATTTTCGATTGGATTTAGTTCGGGGCTCTGACTGGGCCACTCAAGGACATTTACCTTTTTGCTCCTTATCCACTCCAGTGTAGATTGGTTGAGTGCTTTGGGTTACTGTTATACAGTTGCAGCTTTGTTGCACAGGGCAGCAGGTTTTCCTCTGATTGATATAGTGTTTAGTACGTTGTTGTCACATGCACACTTTGCACAGTCTTGGCTGTAAAAGCCTGCAGCTCTTGCAAAGTTGCCACTGGCGTCTTGGCCGCCTCTCTGACCAGTCTTCTTCTGGCTCAGTTATCCAGTTTGGAGGGATGGCACAACTTAGGCAGGGTCTTGGTGGTGCCATACACCTGTCACTTCCTGATAAGCGCCTTGACCATGCCCCAAAAAAGTAGGTGTGACTCCTGGTGCGTGTCCTGTATGACAGGGCCACTGGGCATCAGAACAGAGCTCTTAAACACATGGTAGCACTAAACTCGAATCATTCAATTTAATTAAAAGTGTAGAACATTTTCCTTCTAATTTTAAAATATTAAAATCAATCCATTTTGCAGCTAGTGTTTTATTTTGAATGTGAATTTTGAATGTATAAACACCTTTATCACCACACATGGGGATGTACTATATAATATCAAAACATTTTTCCCAGGCTAAATACATTTAATATAAATCAATATAAAATACTGAAATCAAAATTGACTATTGAGCTGTAAGACAAGGCCAGCATGTACACCTGGCAGAAACCAAACTGCCTTGAGGTGTAAAAGCCAGCCTTTTCTTGTGATCTTTCATCATAAACCTTTCAAATAAGTAACTGGTTATATCAGAGGAAGGAAGCCAACCAGGAAAGGAAAGTGTTTTAATTGAATGAATGACTCTTTACTAGTCTTTTTATGTTTTATATTTTCATGCTAACTGTCTATAAATTATTTTCTGCTTGGTTTCCAAAGATGCAGCATTAGGAAGTGTAACATCACCCTGTCCAGATTAAGATTCCTTCATCTTTCAATAGCCTTTAGAAATTAAGGCAAATCAAACTTTAAACCCATGATTTCTATTACTGTCATGCTTTCCTCACAAATAATGATATTTCACTTGAGAGTAATTCAAAATATAAGACATCCTTCTGTGCTGGAATACAGAGCTACTGGAAGTCATTGTGGTCTGGCTGTTGTACGGCTCTGGCTCTGTGTAGACTCTCCCACATCCTGACACAGTCTTGGGTCACTGCATTCCTGTTTCTCATTCGACAGCAGCGTTTTGGGTTTCTCCCCTGCAGCTGTGACCTCTGTGCACTCCTCTTTTTCTTCACAACGCAGTTTGCATATCAAATAAATGACAGAATGAAAGACCTGTCAAAAAACTGTAGTAGAGGTCATTCTAACTGAACCAAGATTATCTCAAATCATAATTCCGTTCACCTGCCAAAGCATCCAGTATCAGAGCTCAGCCAATGAGAGAGCAGCCATGAACTGTGAGATGTGGAGCAGAATTAACATTTATTCATAACTTTATCAAATTAAATTTATTTATTTTTACTTTTGTTTTCAAATCAACTTTCCTACACAGAGTATATTTGTACAAGATATTCTCCAACTGATTTCTTAATGTTTTAAAACACAAATTTGAAAAACAATATGGCATGTGCATTCTGACACAATTACATATACGCTGTTTTATGCTTCGTTCTCCTTCGTATAAAAGCACTGATATACATCTTTAGCGATCCTACTCAGTCTTCTCACAGTATTTTCTGTCAGTAGGATGCAAACAGTTAAATTGTATTCATTTTTATTTTGTGTTAAAGATTGAAAATAGAAAAGTAATTGTCTGAACCTTATTATGTTACTCTTCTGAGCAAAAGCCTTTATACATTTATTGGCAAGTATATTATTATTATTATTATTTTTATTTCTTGGCAGACGCCCTTAACCAGGGCGACTTACAACATAAGTGCAAAACAAAGTGCAAAAATACATATATTATGATGTGTGTGTAATTTATATTTAAATGCACATATTGAAGTGCATAATGCTCTGTTCATTTTGTAAATCATGTATTGCTGAATATTTATTCTCCTCTTCTATTTTATGTTTTTTTAACATAGGCAGGGTATATAATTATAAGGGCCCTGGGTCTAGGCAACGGGGGGAAGGTTTGCATCCTTGGGGTTAGACAAGTGTCTTACAGCTTTATAAACTGTCACCTGCATCTTTATCCAACTACTCCTTGTCCTGCAAGCACATTATTTCCATGAAAAAGGCTGCTTTCCCAAATTACCAGAGGGATTATGACCAGACAGGGTCAGCCACCTGCCCAGTCTGCCCTCTATGCCTCACACAATACAAAGTACAATTGTATTGAAACTCTAGTATATATAGGCTACTGCAATTAATATATAAAATATATAATCAGGTATTTTCTTGAAAATCGGAGTTCATCCAGTATTTCCTTTCTTAAGGTGGTGGTGGTAGTAACGCTTGTTTTTGATGTTTTCTTCCCATTGTTGTGGTTTTAAAATGAAAATCACTGTGAGAGGGAATATTTTTTGGTTGCAATGTTGACATTTCTGGGTTTGCTATTTCAAGTCTTATTTCTTTATTTAGTTGCATACAAATAGGATTCTAATAAATTCTTAGATTAGTCTAAGGATTGCTTTGCTGAATAGTCTTTCAACATAAACAAGCAAAAAATAATATATTGCGTCATTTTATAAAATATAAAATATAATAAGTTCCTGATGTGTATAGCCCCATTGAAGGAGGACTAATCTGTCAATAGGACACCAGCAGAGCCGCTGAGAAGATGTGTGAAATTGTCACCCCATGAATTTCCTGCACAGATTGTGTTATTCATTAGTCTCCAGCTTGGCTCAAGGAAGATACTGACAGGCTTTAACCAAGCTTTTAACTCAATCAAAGAGAAAGGCATTTAACTTTCAAAAACAGAGAGAAAGCCTGGTAACCATGTGAACCGCTTGCAGGTGCAGGCTGTCATGGGGGCTTTTTGTGTTTTTATCTTCCACCACCATGTGAAATCTCAATTGTTCTCATGAATAACAAATATTATATTAATAGTAAAATAAAAACTAGTTTACTTGTTGAAATGTCAGGTATATAAGTAGGCATATGTGATCCTGGATGAGTAAAATGTTTAAATTTATGATGTATCACAAAAAGTATTATATTAAAGATACAGATACAGATATTTGTTCACTGGACCTCTCTGAAAGAAACTAAATGCTAAATCAACTGTAGACATTGAGAGAATATTTTTTCAGTTTATATTTGTATTTATTTATTTAGGATCTAAAAAATAAAATATATATTAGAGGGGTATTATGTAATTATTATGTAAGTTTTTAATGTTAATGCCTCAACTGCAGGGGATTAAACAGTACAACAAGGTCTAGTCTGACTATACAATGATAATTTCAAAAAGCCTTTATTTTAACCCCCAAACCTCTAATGTTTATACAGTAAACAGTAATGTGCTGGCTTCCTAACTAAATGGATATCTATACATTTGTTTACAGGAAACTCTTTAACAGCAGAAGAATGTGAAAAAGTGTCTTTTCTGGTCTATTCCTGGTGTAAAGTTATTTTAAGTGCAGCCTTCTTTCAGAAAACTCATCATTGTAGGACAATTTAATTGGACAATGAACACCTTATTAATTCTCTGTCAGTCATGTTCACACCTCCTCATGTATCCAAATGCTTCTAATAACTGCCACAATTATTCAACAAAAGTTAACCCACTCCAGTTACATCTAACAGCACTGCCACGCCAGGAAGACCGGTTACACTATGAAGCACACCAGAGCATGTGTCCAACTGCATGGCTAAGTATCCGAGTACGTGTGACTATTGACTTTTAATATAGTTATCAGTTTTTATGGGGTGTACTTGTTCCTGCACTTCCAACATGTCTGACCCAGGGTTAACAACTGCAGCAACGGGTTTCCATTCGGATGTCAAGACTTTTAGCGCTGCACATAAATAACATTGATGGGGTGGCAGCTGTCACATGCAGCACTAAATCATCAAAGCAGGGCTTCATCACCACACATTCCACAGAACAATCTGTGCAACTTCTGCAATGCAACATGTTCCCATTGACACAGAAGCTGTACCGTGAGCTATATTATTTGTAACAGATATTCAGTATTGTACCACATGTACTAAACTTTTAATTTCAAATTTGAGTCAGCTAGCTGTGATTTTATAACTATCTGAGCATATTCAGCTCTGGGAGTTTGGGGGAAAAAAAATGGGAAATTTCAAAAGCATTAGACATTTCAATACCAACTTCTAACAAGAAGATCCCTCAGGTCAAGAGAAGATAAAAGACTGTTATTCAGATACATCTTGGACATCCAAAGCCAGAAAGTTGGATACAATTTTCATGATGCATGGAAAACAAATCCTAGTAAAACAAGCAGAACATGTACTGGGGTCCTGGAGAACAAACACACTTATTTAAATCCTGTGGGAACCAATGGAGGCCCCCCATATGAAACCCTCTCCTCAAATGCAGGGTCAGCTGCCCAGTTGAGCTACTCTCTTTTTAGGAACAAGTCTGTATTGTAAGGTTTTTTTGCATGTGTGTAGTGATCATACATAGGTAAGGCAAGAACCAGATCAGGATTTTTTGTATTGAATCATCAACGAGCCGCTTTATAACATGGTAATTAGCCCATCATGCTGTGGGGTACGCTTTAGCTGGAGTTGCCATTAGAGTTAGGATGCTAGGAGGTTAACAGAACTTGTTACACACAAGTTACACACAAGCGTCTTTGATGTTCCTTTTCAAAGCTGTATAAAGACATGTGAGCCTTTCTTTTATTCCATTCATTTTGAGACCCGAACCTCATAATATGTGAATTAGAAACATCCAAACAGATGATATGCATGTTACAGAGCAGACACTAACAAGGCAGCATGTGTCTGTCTGGTCTTGTGCAATGGAGTGCTTTAGTTTCCTGACAGACTTTGCTTCCTTTAAACTTTAGATGCATGTCACTTAAACTTTAACTTGAACTGTTCTCTTTAATCCTGCTGAATATTAAATAAAAAGAATTTCAGAACCTCAACTGATAATTTAATCTTCTGTGAAAACTTAATGGTTTTCAATACTTAACAAAAGATCAGCAGATTGTTATTCACAATATTATCTATTATTTTATAAGTTAATTGTGAGGCTTTCAATCAGTCAGAATACTCGTTATTTTAAATGATATCACAGGCTTTGCTAGGACAATACCAGACACTGATCCATCACACTCGGGTTACCCAGACCTGTCAGGTTGGGACTACCTTCACCCTCATCAGGATGTCAACACAAATTGTAAATAAGATCTGAACACAAGTTCACATTAATAGGATATTCCATACATTTAAATATGACATTTATACTACACAATTTAATTAAAAAAAAAAAAAAAAATATATATATATATATATATATATATATATATATATATATATATATATATATATATATATATATATATTAATGAAAACTAGGGTCCAATGCAAATATATTTGTAATTAAAAGGTAAGTGGATTATCAAATTAGTTTCTAACAATGGTCTTTGGAAGAAAAACTTGAATTAAATAATTAGATGTAACAGTAAGATACAATTCCCTCAAGATCCCTCTGCAAAACTAAACAGAGCACCTGCGCCCCTGCGTTTAAACCAAGCATGCCTTCTCACCGTGAGAGCGGAGAACTTCTGCGCGAGTCCGGCGTGCAGCGCCAGCAGCAGGAGCACAGGCTGCAGGAGCATCGCGCTGGAGCTCAGGCAGACCCTCAGAGCTTCTGCTGGACCGCCGGGAGCTGTCTCTAGGTCTAGGCAGTTTCTAGAACCCCTGATGAATTGTCTGGAAATAAGTCCGTCCTCAGATGATCTTTCTTCCCTTGCGTGTATGTGTATGTCCCTTCAATATCTCCCTTCCGCTCTGACAATCCAAAACCTCTCCTCTGAGCTTTTCATCAAGTCCTTTCTTCCTCCTCCGTATTCGTCTTTTTCTTTGCCCCTTATTTGTCAGTCTGATCCCTTATCAGATGCAGGCTCTGCCTCACTAGTAAGTAAGTTGAACCTTTCATCTGCTGGTATTGCGCTCACACACACAAGTATGACTTTCTTTCCCTGGGCGTTGTATCTGTCATTAACCAGCACAGGTTGTCCTTGCTCGTTTCTGCAGTATTGTTATTTTTGCAGAGGAAGACAGTGTGTGAAAGCATGCCATGCCACTGCGCCTCACAGCGCTGACTGAACTCGCGTCTCTCCTTTTGCCTGCCCCACGCTCTCACTCTTTCATTCCAGCCGGCCCCTAAAGAGTGTCTCCTCCCATGGCTCACTGATGCTGCGGTGAAAGATTAACCCTTCCACAGCGTTTCAATCTTCTGTGCTTAATAACGTGAATCAAACAAGAATTGTTTATAGTTTGCAGTTCTCCTTATATAAGCAAATGCTTACAATCTGAACTAAGTTTTGTTTCATCCCCCCCCCCCCCCCACTTATTTAAATTTGAAATTAAAATACTTGTATTTGAAGGTATAATTTAATTGTCTGGTACTGCTAGGCATGAGAGAGCAATTTGTTTAAAACACAGTAAACCTTTTCTAGCCAGGAACTCCCTCTATGCATATATGTGCATCCAGGAGCTTTGGACGAACCATAATAAGACTTTGATGGATGGAGTATAGTAAGAAACATAAGAACATAGAAAGTTTACAATCGAGAGGAGGCCATTCGACAATTAATAATCAAGTGATCCAAGGATCATGTCCAGACTTTGATGGATGGAGTATAATGTATTTAGCTTTGGCATGATCTCACTTGGCTGAGGGAATGATGGCCTGCCCATGAGGACACGTCATTGGGACCCTGACGCAGTGAGGAAGAACCAGGGAGTTTGATGCAAAGGCATTGTTTGGAGAGGATGGAGGGATGTGAAGCAACAAATACTGGGATAGTAATGTTATATAAGGGCTCTGGGTGGGATTATGGTCTGAACCCTCTCCCGAAATGTTAACAACTCCAATTAAATTCTGCAACAATTTATCTGCAATGTTATTAATAAAATTAATAGTGCTGTTCCTAGAAATTAATATCAATATCCCTTTACCTGGGTTAACAGTCAGAGAGACTACCTATAATACTTTCTACTTGGGTGATGCTAGAGTTCATATACAGTTAATTCCCTAAAAGCCTAACCTTATCTGTAAATGTGTGATTTTACTGGATTCCACAGAATACCGTGTCATTCTAGCCATTATATGAATCATATTTTAAATAAATTTCAGTTTATATTGTGTGTGTGTATCATTGTTATGGGAAGACCAGAGTGCCCTGCCTTTAGTCATCTGGCTGAGATATTACTGTATCTCTTACACTGCGGGGGCAGGGCAATGAAAAGATTGTAAAGGCTCAAAAGTAGTCTGTTACAGACACAAAGAGACAGACTGAGCAGCTGAAAATGATCAATTTCTAGAAAACAAAAAGAATGCTCGTCCACATGTATACATTAGAGTGAGTCTTTATGCAGCTGCATTTCCTAAATTCTTTAAATGGATAGAATTACATGGATTTAAATGTAGTTCGGCACATTGTGCCATCCACACCTCCCTTCAGACAACCTTTGTCAAG
The DNA here is from genome assembly GCF_036373705.1 of Amia ocellicauda. Taxonomy (NCBI): domain Eukaryota; kingdom Metazoa; phylum Chordata; class Actinopteri; order Amiiformes; family Amiidae; genus Amia; species Amia ocellicauda. The sequence continues at coordinate 22,458,396 of NC_089872.1, forward strand.
TGTCTTTAACTGCAGATATAGTTCCCTCTGCTGGCAAAATTAAATATTGCAGGTAAAATGTTCTCTCTAAAGCACTTCCTTCCGGACGCCTATTTTCAATGTATCCATGTATGAATGTATGCATGTATGGTTAAATAAGAGGCTTGTCCCATATGACACTTTATTATGAGATACGGTTTCCACTATAATCATAAAGTTATAATCAAAGAGATTATAAAGATATATATATATATATATATATATATATATATATATATAAAAACTGAAATATCACAATTTTGTTGTTGAGCTATCACGCAGATTAATTTAGTGCACAAATAAGTGATTATAAACCACAACTCCCCGTGTAACAGTTCTGTAGTCGAGACCACCATATCCGAGTCCGAGTCCAGACCAAGCCGGGACCGTCCAAGTCAGAGTCCAGACCTCGAGTCCCACAAACAAATCGACTAGCAGATATATGAATAGTATAATTGAGAATAATTACTACTTCTACTAATAGGGAATTTATTTCTCTACATTTGTCATTATTCTGTCAGGACGTTTTTTCATTTAAGTATTGATTCCCCATCATGGGCTGTGATGATGGCAAATACAAGATGTGCGAGGAGTGTGTAACAATAAAAGCGTAATATCAGTTTTCATTGTGTATGTTTTTTAACAGTATGCATATATATATATACACACACATACATATACACACACACACACTACTATGTGTGTGTGTGTGTATGTATATATATATATATATATATATATATACATACCGATCAGCCATAACATTATGACCACCTGCCTAATATTGTGTAGGTCCCCTTTTGCCGCCAAAACAGCCCTGACCTGTCGAGGCGTGGACTCCACTAGCCCTCTGAAGGTGTGCTGTGGTATCTGGCACCAAGACGTTAGCAGCAGATCCTTTAAGTCCTGTAAGTTGTGAGGTGGGGCCTCCATGGATCGGACTTGTTTGTCCAGCACATCCCACAGATGCTCAATTGGATTGAGATCTAGGGAATTTGGAGGCCAAGTCAACACCTTGAACTCCGTTGTTGTGTTCCTCAAACCATTCCTGAATCATTTTTGCTTTGTGGCAGGGCGCATTATCCTGCTGAAAGATGCCAATGCCATCAGGGAATACCGTGTCCATGAAAGGGTGTACATGGTCTGCAACAATGCTTAGTTAGGTGGTACATGTCAAAGTAACATCCACATGAATGGCAGGTTTCCCACCAGAACATTGCCCAAAGCATCACACTGCCTCTGGCGGCTTGCCTTCTTCCCATAGTGCATCCTGGTGCCATGAGTTCTCCAGGTAAGCGATGCACACGCACCCAGCCATCCACGTGATGTAAAAGAAAACATGATTCATCAGACCAGGCCACCTTCTTCCATTGCTCCATGGTCCAGTTCTGATGCTCACGTGCCCATCGTAGGCGCTTTCGGCAGTGGACAGGGGTCAGCATGGGCACCCTGACTGGTGTGCGGCTACGCAGCCCCTTACGCAACAAACTGCGATGCACTGTGTGTTCTGACACCTTTCTATCAGAACCAGCATTCACTTTTTCAGCAATTTGAGCTACAGTAGCTTGTGTGCTGGATCGGACCACACGGACCAGCCTTCGCTACCCATGTGCATCAATGAGCCTTGGCCGCCCATGACCCTGTCGCCGGTTCACCGCTTTTGATAGGTACTGACCACTGCAGACCAGGAACACCCCACAAGAGCTGCAGTTTTGGAGATGCTCTGACCCAGTCGTCTAGCCATCACAATTTGGCCCTTGTCAAAGTCACTCAGATCCTTACGCTGCCCATTTTTCCTGCTTCTAACACATCAACTTTGAGGACAAAATGTCCACTTGCTGCCTAATATATCCCACCCACTGACAGGTGCCATGATAATGAGATTATCAGTGTTATTCACTTCACCTGTCAGTGCTCATAATGTTATGGCTGATCGGTGTATATATTCATATATGTATAGCTACAAACCGCACCAAACAAAATATAGACGTGGCCAAAACGTTTTACCCGTAAGCACATATGAACCAGTAATGTTAGGGTAACAGCTATGAAAACTAGCATCACGCCTGGGAGACGTATGAAGCATTGCGCATCGCAGATAGAAAGTGAACAGCGCCCTGCCTGCGCCTGCCCTCATTTTAATATTTCAATATGAAGATGCACAAAGACAGCAGGGTCTCTGTCACGGCCTGTGAGTACATAGCATGGCAGCCCTTAGTGTCACACAAACATCAAACCAATATTCTTAATAAGTGATTGCAATGTTTCGTGTATTGACATAAAATTATTTATTGCAAATAAACAAATTTATGTCCCCGACTTAATAGTACATATCAGCCTTGGCTGCTGCAGCAGAACACATTATTCAAACTTGTGCTCGATTTATTCAACAAACTGCGATTTTAATACCGTCCCTGGTTGATGTACTTTTGCAGTATATTTTCGCGCCGGTGATTAAAGCCATAGTTCACACAGAACCTGCGCAGCACAGTCTACCTATGAACGCAACCAAGATCTGAACAACTGAATTAAAGTATAAAGGACAGTATTGTAACGCCCCCCCAGTGGGAGTGTGAACTATTGGGTTCACTGCCAGCACCATATTATACCCAGTAAGGTCCAGACTACAGCATTAAGCCAAAACAGAAGACCAATTTTACTATACAAATTCAGGTACAAAGTACAGATTGCCAGCACAGTTTATAAAAATCATAATTTGTACACCATGTAATATTAAAGTGATACAGGGAAAACAGCAAGGTCAGGCAGTCTTTACCCATCACTCAGAACAAATCACAACACACACCAAAACATAAGAAAACCACACCACACTTCACAAGTGAACTTATTAATCTAAATAAACCAAACCATTCACTCATAAGGCAACCAATAAATACACAGAGCAATACAAGAGAACCACCCAATAAAGCAATATAAAGAAACACCACTGACCTACACTCTCACCCAACACCCCCCCCCCAGATGCAAACGAAGCACCCTTTTTACACACCTAAACTAATGCCTCATAGTTAAAATAAGCAATTACAAAACAAGTAATAATAGTAAATAGTAATCTAAAATACAGTAGCATAAATAGGAGCTTTAAGATACAGTTAAGCCATACAAGGCAGTACAATTAAATCCGCAGTAGAAATTACATGTCAGAGCCCAGTTATATTACAATGATATGCGAGTGTGTCGACAGCAGAGGGCAGTGCAGAGCAGGCTAGGCAGGACAACTTTCCCGTCACGGCACTCGGACCAGCAACCAGACCCAGGCTGTCCAACCTCAGCGCCGCCGAGACACACTCCTGCTCCACACGTCCGCCCTGCGCTCCCCGCGTCCCCAGCCCGTGTCTGCGCTGAGCTCGTCCAGGCTGTTTAAACACGGCCTGCGTACCTGCGGGGTCACTACAGAATATGACTTACACATAGTAAAACAACATATACAACGTTTGTGTTTTGAGGCATATCACGCTGATAACCGTTAGAATACATAACAAACAACAAAACGAGACTTTGGATAACGTTGTACACTTATACCTAAGCAAGATGGCGTCTCTACAAAACGAATCTATCAACTGGTTTCTATGGCTGCGTTCACGACACGCATACTTTGCCGAATCTGCGCAGACTTTTCGCAGAATCTGCGACGAAACTGTCCATGTTACCCGTCTGCATGAACTCAGCCGGAAAACACATCACAATGCGACGCATCCACAGGCTGCAAAGTCTGCACAGCCGCGCAGCTGCTCAAACGGTACTGCGCAGGAGCAGCCGCGGCTTCAAAACAACAAAGGAGCGCTGAGTGACAGAGACGTGTCAATCACAGACAGAGACCCTGCAGCAGCGCCACCTAGGCAGGGGGTGTGAATCACCCTTGAGTCATGAAGGATCTTATTAATTTCATGCTAGATATGTCTAAGTACAACAGAAATAATATATTTTAAAGACTGACAGTTCAACAATAAAATAATATGCATGTGTAGTGGTGTACGTATACATTATCACCTCATTCCCACGTATTATGTGAATTTGTAAGTTGCACACCTGGCAAGGAAATCCATAATAATACATACAAAATATTGTACATGTGTATTTCTCTGAATGCACAGGTTTAATGTAGATTCGAAACCAGTGTATATATAATATTGTACACAAACAAAATCTGTTGTAATTAATTTGATCAGTATGTGAGTATTTAACCCTTAAGTGTCTCAACAATGAGTAGGAATAAAGATTTCTATTAATTAAATATTATTAACGGATCGTAAAGCTACTGAATCTGATATGAACTGATTAAATGGCCCATTTTCTGATTACACTGTAAAGTATTAAGGGGAACTGTGATCGCATGAACTTCTGTGATCAGGACTGACTTCTCTCAGCAGCGCCTGCATGTTTGTTCTGCTGAGTCTGCAGCTCCAGAGCCAGAGCTGTCCACACTGCGTCTGCGCAGACCGTGACGTCACACACAGACTCACGTCTGCAATAGAGTCGTGAACGCGGCCATTATCTATGGTCGTTACGTTCTGCGCAGGTTTGCAGATTTCCTCTGACCTCATTGGTCAGCGACATACGAACGCGACCTATCAACCCGAAACAATCCCAGAATGCACAACTCCGTTGACCCGGAAGTGATCTTTCTTTCTTTTTCCTATGGTGTGCAGTTGTGGTTGGTTTGGTGTATGTGACTCTTTGCTGCAACTTACTCCAGTTTGAAGTTGAACCGACGCTCAAATCATGTCTTACCCGACCGAGGAAGCCGAGGTGGAGGTGAGTCCCGGCCGCCTCGCTGTGCTGAAGCGGGTTGCGGGGGAAACGGTGGCTCTGAGGGCCGGAGACGGCGGCGTATGGCCGCAGCGTGGTTATGCATCCGTTATCATCGCAGTGCGCCGACTGCCGAGGACCGAGTTGAGATGCAATGAGACGCTTTCATACGAATGCTTCAGTTTGTTTAATAGTTTTTGATTTTAAAATATGAAATTACCTGATATATGTAATACGTGAAAGTATCCGGCTGTTTGAATTATATCCATTGATTTGCCTGTTGATGAAGTGCTGTGCGGGGTTGCAGTGAGGGATGCTGTTCATGCGGATTGTCCTTGTTCATGTTTTTGCTTCCATTGGCAGTACGATCCCTACACCTACACTACAAATGACTACGACCTACACACTGGTGAGTATGTGTGGAGTAACACTGTTTATGCACTGACACACAACGGCACAACCTCTGTTGCAAAAGTGTGAGGCCCATGGCTGCACAACTTCCACAGCCAACGTTAAAGCTGCTCTCCAGTCACTTCAGACAAATGGCGCTCCTGACGATTCGTAACACAGCTTTCCAGTTCCAGTGTGATTCCAGCTTTATCAGTGGCAGAAACACTGTTACTGTGATAGATCCTGTGTTAAGATGCCCACTTTCCCTTTTGTATCATGAATACATATAAATGATACTAACATCCTATTGAAAACATCTATCCGTTTGCCTTATTTACTTGCACAGGTGACCCTAAAGCAGACCTGGCCTATGAACGCCAGTATGAGCAGCAGACGTACCATGTCATCCCAGAAGTGATCAAGAACTTCCTGCAGTACTTTCACAAGACAATTTCTGACCTCATTGATCAGAAGGTGTATGAGTTGCAAGCCAACCGAGTGTCCAGTGACAACATTGAACAGAAAATCTATGAGATTCAGGATGTCTATGAGAACAGGTACCACTAGGTCACACTGCACAGCCAGAAGAGACATGTTTACGCCAGCAGAGATTACACAAAATCATCATGTTTACAAACTGGGAACACAGAAATGTCTATTTATTTCCACTCTGTCTGTTTGCTCACTTTCTGTTCTTAATGTCAGTGCAGTGCAGTTGGGCCTTAAAGAGCAAATAGTGTTTCAGGATTTGGCAGATGTTTCCCAGCATTGAGAACTTAGTGTAAAAAGTGTTGCATGCAATCGTTAATACATGTGGTCTCAAGTTTTATCTGTTTCTTCCATTCCATGCAGTTTCACTTTACTTCTGAGTTGTTTTTTTATAGATCCATACGGGTATGTCTTGTCCTTTGTGAATGATGTTGGTTTTAAATGTGACATTCTGACATCGGCCACTCGGTCATGCCTGTTGTATTATAGTTTTTGTATGTATGTTTTCGTATGTTGCGTTTTCTAACTAAACGTTCAGCGAGTCTGTGGACAATCCTCTTTAACACGGTCTGCTTCCCCCTCCTGCTCCAGCTGGAACAAACTGACTGATAGGTTTTTCAAGACTTCCCCGTGGCCTGAAGCTGAAGCCATCGCTTCCCTGGTTGGAAATGGTGAGTGAAATATTTCACTCAAAACTCAGTATTTTATATCTCCCACTATTTGCTCTCGCCTTGTTTTTAATACAATAAAAACATGTGTATGGTTCAGTTACCGGCTAAGCATGTAATTTTTCTGATACGGATTTATTACTTGGATAATGTTAAATTCTAGTATTTTATATAATCTTTGTGTAGATATAGATAGGTATATATATATCTGTATAATGTAAGCTTAGAGACTGTGGCCTCCTGTGTCTATTCTTACTTTGCTTTCAGATGCAATATTTAGATTCTGACCAGGAACCAATGTTTAGCCCAGGAGAAACTCTCCAGCAGAACTGTATTTCTTAAGGTCGAGTATTTGAACGTTGTTGCTGCTGTTGCATTGTTGTGCATGACTGACATTGTTGTTGCCCTGTGATGCATCTCTGTACTACTTGATCCTCTCCTTAATCCTCTGAGCTTTTACACTGCACAGGAAACAGAGATGATCCTGCTCAGAGCCTTCTCCTCAAGGGACACCTTGAATCAACTACCAGTGCGTTTGTTCTCCCCGTTTTCAGCAGGATTAAATGTTTTGGATACATGTGCATTGAAGTTCTAATATTCTTAAGTAACTTGATTTGTATTCCTCACAGATGCAGTGTTCTTGATTCTGTATAAAGAGCTGTACTACAGACACATCTATGCGAAAGTCAGCGTAAGTCTTCCCTACTTCCTCTTGTCAAATACTTTGTGTATCGTCTAAATTATATTGAAGCATTTTCCAGATGGGTAGTTTGTAGAGAAATATAATCGAATGAACTGACTCTTACATTAGAAATGCATGTATCTATCTTCAATGGAAGATTTTAAGAAACTTGAGCTATTTAGAGAGATGATTAGGTTTAACTGTGTGCCGGATCGAATGTTAAATCACAAGATTGTTGTGTACAAATGAAATGAACAGGAGCACTAAACTCACCTTGGTTGTGTCTTGCAGGGGGGGCCGACTCTGGACCAGAGGTTTGAGTCATATTACAATTACTGCAATCTCTTCAACTACATTCTGAGTGAGTCCTGATTGTGCGCTAATTGGTCCTCTAATAAGCAGCTGCAGGTGTAGTCCTGCTCGTCCTTTATCTCAGACATGAATAGATTTGTTTTTGCTACTTTATCTTGTGTTTTATTTTGTCACTCATGGAGAGTTTAGTACTGTAATTAAATCCTTTCCATTGTCAAATAGTAAAGCTTTCCTGTTGAATTGTTCCATCAGTGGTTTTGTACATAAGTGTGGATTAGCAGCAGTAAGTGTGGATTAGCAGCACAGTACATGTGTATTTGAAGACTTATTCCACAGGAAGATCAAACAATGATGTCATAGAAATGTTTTGAAATGAAACTAATGAGCATAGAACTATTGAACCTCAGGTTAATTAATTTATGCTGTAAAATGTTTGATTGGACAGCCTGGATATGATTCTCAGATCGCTTAGTGATAAGATGCCAAACGAGCAAGAGGAGTGGAAAGGTTTCCTCTGCTTTGAAACCTTTCCCGTGGTCTTATCATGAATACTCTGGGCAGTGCCCACATGGGCTGAGCCTCAGGAAGGATCTACTGAAGCCGAGGAGATTTTGTTAAGACTCTGAAATTAAATTCCACAGATGCAGATGGGCCTGCCCCTCTGGAGCTTCCTAACCAGTGGCTGTGGGACATCATAGATGAATTCATCTACCAGGTATTGCCTTTAAGTTGCTGTGATGTTCATCTTGGTACGAGTCTTTTGTTCTTCCCCTCGTCTGTCTCGGCTCCAGTTATAGGCCATCTCTCTTGTTCAGTTCCAGTCCTTCAGTCAGTACCGCTGTAAGACGGCCAAGAAATCCGAGGAGGAGATTGAGTTTCTGAGGAACAACCCAAAGATCTGGAACGTGCACAGTGTGCTCAACGTCCTGCACTCCCTGGTGGACAAGAGCAACATTAACGGACAGCTGGAGGTTTACACCAGCGGGGGTGAGTGGAGCAGTGTCTGATTATAAGTGTCTCGCTGTCACAGTGTTCTCCCTTTGATGTCTCGAATCTCATCGCTGTGCTGCTGTGTGTTGCAGGAGACCCTGAGAGTGTGGCTGGGGAGTATGGCAGGCACTCGCTCTATAAAATGCTGGGATACTTCAGTCTGGTGGGTCTTCTGCGACTGCACTCTCTGCTGGGAGATTATTACCAGGCTATCAAAGTGCTGGAGAACATTGAACTGAACAAAAAGGTACAGTAACAGTATACAAACACACAGGCATGTGTGATCAGCAGGTATGGAAGCACACCCACACACTTCAAATGTGTCTCTGGTACTTCTGAAGTTTCTCTAAACCCTTCACCATACATCTGAGCTGTTCTAGACTGTCGATCGATGATGACCAACATCATTTGAGAGAGTTATGAAGTCGTCCTCGTGTTGAGTCACTGGACAGTACATGTGTGCTTCACAATGTCATGCCTTTCTTTCTGCACTGAGCTAGTGCACAGCACTTAGTCAAGCTGTTCAGATGTGTGCAGATGAGTGTGAAGTCCTCCAGTGTCCCTGTCTCTCCCCACTCTGGTACAGAGCATGTACTCGCGTGTGCCGGAGTGTCAGATCACCACCTATTACTACGTGGGTTTTGCCTACCTGATGATGCGGCGCTACCAAGATGCCATCCGAGTGTTCGCCAACATCCTGCTCTACATACAGAGGACCAGAAACATGTTTCAGAGATCCACGTATAAATACGAGATGGTCAGTGGATCTGCCGATTGCCGACTGTTTCCATGTCACGTAATTGATGAATTGCTGTAGAAGGCCATGTTGTGTGTAGAAGTTTAGCACAAGTCCATCTCCCGGGTTTAGTCTGCAGCTACTGTGCCAGGACCCAAACGCCATGCTTTGCTCTGTCTGAAATCAGGTTGTCTAAGATGAATTGATTTTCTCTGAAACCCTTTTCTCTTCTAGATTAATAAGCAGAACGAACAGATGCACGGCCTGTTGGCCATCGCTCTCACGATGTATCCCATGAGGATTGACGAGAGCATTCACACGCAGCTGAGAGAGAAATATGGGGACAAAATGCTGCGCATGCAGAAAGGGTAAGGCTGGCGGGGGAGCTGAAACGTATATGTGCGTTCCACACACGCATGGCCAGGTCCTGATCCTGAAACCACTCCCACCCCACACTGCTGCTGGGGGCTCGGCGTGTTCTGCATGTTGTGAATGTTGTGATGAGACGTTCATAGTTGTTTATTTTTCCTGTGAAAACACAAGAATGTTGCAGATTGTCTTGTGTGGTTTTCCTCAGGGATCTCCAGGTGTTCGAGGAGCTGTTCAGCTTCGCCTGTCCGAAGTTCCTCTCTCCTGTCGTTCCCAACTACGACACTGTGCATCCCAACTATCACAAGGAGCCCTTCCAGCAGCAGCTCAAGGTGTTTGCTGAAGAGGTCCAGCAGCAGGCCCAGCTCTCCACCATCCGCAGGTATTGTCTGACAGTCGCAGCCGACGGTGGTCGCACATCGCGCCTCTGACTGACGGCCCTTCAGGGCTTCTGGTTTGCAGCCGTTTCTCAGTGCGTTTAACTCCAGCCATGGTCTGTTCTTGTACCGCAAGTTTCCTGAAGCTGTACACCACAATGCCTGTGGCCAAGCTGGCCGGGTTCCTGGACATGACCGAGCAGGAGTTCCGCATCCAGCTGCTGGTGTTCAAGCACAAGATGAAGAACCTGGTCTGGACCAGTGGCATCTCGGCTCTCGATGGCGAGTTCCAGTCAGCCTCTGAGGTTGACTTCTACATCGACAAGGTGCGATGGTGTGAAGTTGTCTGTGTGTTGACTGCTCAGCGTGGTCGCAGAAAGGAAACGAAACTCACGGCCTTTTAAATAGTCATGCAGGTCGTTGTTCAGGAAGTCACGGCTATTGGACATCGTTTTGTAACCGAAATGACAATGGTAGCATTTGAGTGTATATTTAACGGTTTTCATCTCTCTAGTGATGTAGGGTTAGGGTTGATGAGAGTGTGTGCATCTCTGTCTTGCTTTGAAAGTGCTGTTCCAGGAGTCGGTGTCCCTGCTGAGGGGCTGCTGTAAAACTATGAGCTCGGCACTGCGCTGCCATTGCTGGGCCTGCGCTGTAATGCAGCCGTTTGCTAAGTGGAACTCATTGGTTTTAATGATCAGAAAGTCCAGTCTTTTTCCTAGCATAGTATCTGTCTGTGTTTTAGGACATGATCCACATCGCAGACACCAAAGTGGCTCGGCGCTACGGAGATTTCTTCATCAGACAGATCCACAAATTTGAGGAGGTGAGGTGGTGTTTAATTTCACCTGCAATTGTTGTTAAATTAGATTAAGAAATGGCTGTTTGTAATGGACATTAATATTCAGTTATTAATGTCCTACAATGGAGATGCGCTTGGGAGAAGAGCTGTATTTTATTAGCAAGGACAGGCGTGATGACTGTAAGATGCGAGTGTCTGATCTTGGCTCTTTCTCCATGAAGCTGAACCGAACCCTGAAGAAAATGGCGACGGCTCCAGCGACGGCCACCACCAGTGCCAGCACCGCCACCGCTTCCCGGGCCACCTGAAGGGCGTCGGGGCAGAGGAGGGCGCGCATCTTTCCCACAGAGAGCAGTCTGGGCAGAGGATGTGCTTGTTTCCCCTTAAAGAGCAGTGAAAATCCACGTCTTGCATTTGTAATCAAAAAACAATAAAAATAAGTAAATGTTTTCTGATGGCTTTTCATTTCCGTAGGATATCAAATTATTTCTGTATTATTAGTAACGATTGGAAAAAAGTATTTGCACGGTGTGTACAGTTTTCAAAGATAAGAGATCGATACTGAGCTGTGAACTTAGTCACTTTGACAGTTCTGTTTCCGGGTATTGGTGTTCGTGCAGATTTGTTTGCATTGGCGGTGTGTTCCCATGGGGCCCCAGAGACGTGCTGCGGCCCCCTGGTCACGGTAGACTGCGTAGTTCATTGCGTCAAGTGTGCGGTGACTTTAGGTTATAAAACTGTCAATGCCATCAGAAAGAGTAAACTACGATACAGAAGATGTAAAGATTAAATATCTAAAGATATTTAGATTTAAATATAAAAAGAAATAAATGTGGGGGGTGTTAAAGTCGCATCATCCTATTATCCCCCCAACAATTTACTAAATATCTTTACTGCCAAGCTGTTGTGTTTGTCTCCTGGCAAAGAGTGTGTGAGTGTTGGGAGTTCAAACAAATAAAAGTGATTTCTAGATTGCCTTCACCATTTACCCAAAAGAGAGCCCAAAGGCTCACAGTCTGACCTGTGCACACCTACAATACAAAATCGTGTAAAATGCAGATATTCTAGGGTTCAGCGTATTCCTGTGATCCTGCACCTCCTATAGTTGAACCATTCCTCATGGTAGGAACTCTTCTAAGAAGCTTGTGTCCTTGAGCCTAAACAGAGGACCATCTCTTGAGGCTCCTCGCCGACTGGGCACAGCCACTTGTCTGAGGCCCTTAGCAGCACATGATCTCATCATGTTTTTAGCTCATGATTTAGAAGTGTGTGAACATGATTGTCCAGGTTAAATCCTTTAAAAGTCTACAAACAAATCAGGAGAAAAAAGAGAGAAAACATAGCAGGCTGTCAACTGAGACTGACCACACCTGTCTGGAGGAGCAGAGAGGACCAGTGTATTATCTCCACCCCTGGCCCGGGGCCACCCTCACACCCCCACAGGCCTGTGTCAGCCCCCAGATCCCCACAGGTTGATCCATGGCCTGTAGTAGAGCTACTCGCTGGTGGGGATTGTGGTCGTAAACCTTCCAGCACCACCAAAAAAAAGTGTAATTGAAGTGAACAAAAAGCATATCTCTAATTCAGGTGTTTGTCTCCACCATGTGGACAGAGTAAGAATTGCAGGCATGAGTTGTATGAGTGTTAAATGTACAGTATGACAGCATGGCGAGAGACAGAGTAGCAGGTGTGGACATTAAGCTTGAAATTAAAAACTGCATATTTTAAAAGCTGCTGTATAATGACGTTCTCAGAATACTGTGACAGTATAGAGTTAAATGTTCTTTGCAGTCAAACCCCCATCATGCTCAGAAGAGGTCTGAACCACCTCAGATCCGAGAGTTATAGAGAGGAGACGGAGTAGCGGACCCTACAGACTGCATTTATTGAGACAGAGAGAGAGAAAGAGAGGTACGTAGATAGACGTACAGATAGCGAGTTAGACATAGATTTAGCGATAGATAGATATTATGGTACAATCAGCCCCAGCACTGTAGAAACTGTATTTATTTAAATAAAAATCTTTAAATTACACCAATTGTCCAGTTGCTTAATCATGTCCTTCCAATACATTTGCCTCTTCAACAGAATCCCTATTCTTGTTTATAAAAGCACATCCGTCTCTCTCCACTTCCCAAAATACAGTCTTCTTGTGCCCTCTGTTATATAAACCATCACTCTCCCAGCAGCACAAGCACATCTGTCTGATATACACAGTGCAGGCTTTACTCTGTATCTGCATCACTGGGATCATCACACAACCACATCCACACATATGAATAGGAAATACATGTAACTTGACTATAGGCCATATGAAATGTAGACCACTTATAATTCATGTAATTTATTTAACGTCGCTACTGAGTATGGCATACGACAATGATCACGTAAATGTGACTGCCTACTATTAATTCAACATCCAGTCTTAAACTGTGACATAATGTTACTTATACCTTGGTGACAAAGCATGACTTATAACGCATTTCTGGTCATGTACACATCGACACATTATTTTCACATAATTGTATTGAACTGCAGACAACGGATGCCGATGCATTCATTTGTATCTCGCCTCGTTCGACAGTCGGATTACTGCGTATTGACCAGCAGATGGCACTATGAAGAGCCTTATCAAGCACTTCGAAGCAGTGAAGCTTTTTTCGGTACAATCGCTTCAAATGGGTTAAATGCTGCGGAAAGCTTCGTTTGAAATACTCCAACTGTATTTCACAAATTGGAAAACAAACACAAAACTGCCATATATGCGAATGACCCTCCGCAACGAAATACTAATTAATGGAGAAAAAATAACCAGGTCCTAATCCAGCAGCCGGCACTCCGTGTTCCTCCCGTGTTTAAGGAATTCTCTCTCTAACTGTATGGAAATAAAAATGGACTTCATCTCGACACAGTTTATTATTGGATTAGAAAGTGTCCATCAAACTGAATTGCTGGCTATAGATGAGTTCGTTGATTGGTCAGCAGCTGGAGAGCGTTGGTTGGACAGGACGGAGAGACTCGCTGAGAAGGGGGTTAGTGAGAGCGAGCCTGAGACTCACGTCCAGTTACCTGTCCAGGTGTGTTACACACCTGCAATATCCCTCTGCCTTCCTGTGCTCTGTGCTCGTCAGATGTGATGAATGCACTTCAGCCACCCTGCCTTGTTTGAAAACACCGTTAATAGGTGAGTGTTACACTGTGCTTCATGTAAACAGTCAGTGTGCTTTATCAATCTTTCATGAGACATTGTCTAATGAAAACGCAGGTCGACAATGCCTATCAAAACCCATTCAATGATTCACTGAATCCTGAATTGTTCACTAAGGAAACCAGGTTGTCTCTCTATGAAACTGAAGCCTGTATGTGCCATGCTGGTATATATATATATATATATATATATATATATATATATATATATATATATATATATATTGTGTGTGTGAGAGAGTGGGAGACTGAATTTATTTTGTGTTTTAAAAATGACATAATTGTAAATCGTATGTATATGCATTAGGCTAGAACACGCCCCTAGTCGAAACAGGGCGAGGTTGTGACATTACTGCTGGGTATTTAAGGGTCCAGGAGCACTTGCAATATTTAGTCCTTTTCCAGCTGATTGTTGAAATGGTAAAGCAGAGTCAATCGTGTATCAGAGCTGCAGGATATCTGGACCATCAAGGGTTAACAGTTACTGATGCCCGTGTATAAAATGGGAAGGAAACGCCGTTGATGGGAGGCTGTGCTTCTCTGTGGGGGGTTGTCACCACTGGTGAGTGACTGGAGTTTTTTTTTATATATATAAAATATCTATCTATATATAAATAAAACAATACTTGTTACACTAGCGTATTTTTAATTGGAACATGTGGAGAATCTGTTTTTGATGTCAAATAGATGCATAAAGGAAGGGAAGTTGGTGAGTCTTCAAAGTTTTCAAACTTTAAAGATTTGTTTTATTTGTTTAAGGGATTTTCTTTCCAGTTCTAGTTCTGGCTTCTGCAAGGAGGTTTTGTGGGAAACATGGATTACCTGAGCCAGTGGATATTATATTCTATTAGATTGGATTTAAACCATATTTTAATCCTTATTTTAGCAAGGAGTACTGTTTTAATGGGGATACTTACTGTGATCAGTCTGGTTCAAGGGATACAAGTAGTTTGTAGTGTAGGGCTTATTTTTGTTTAGTTTTTTGCATGTAACTTCTCATGGTTTTAATTTACTGGATTGTTTGCCATTTATCAGTTTATGAATGTTTTACTCCTGATGTGATTTCCTTCAGCACTGAGTGCATTATAGGCAAACGAAACTGCTGGACCCAGGCTTGTAAATGCAATACTCTGCTTATGGAAAAAAAACCTCCAGTGTCCTGAACTGATTTTGAACCTCTGGTTGAAACCCAGGTGTTAGCTTTTTGTTACATGTGCTCTCCACACTTCCCCAGTTCACCTACAGAGGTCATCAGCACCAGAATTCTAACCCCGTCTCTCTCTTTCCCCAGTACAATGATCAATCACGCAATTAACATTCCTCAGCACCATGTGCACATTCACCATCAACACTCAACTCCCACTGGACCAGCACCACACATCCCTGTCCCCTGCTTCCCTCTGTTATGTATTTAAACCCTCTGTTAGTTTCATTCTATGCTAAGTCTGGTCAGTTTTCCTGCATTTCTGAGTGTTCCTTATGGTTTCTGGCCTTTGTTTATGCCCTGTATTTTTGACTCCTGGATTGCCCTCTGACTGTTTGTACACCTGATTGATTGACCTACTGCCTGTGACCCCTACCACTGCTTTTACCTTGCCCCCTATTGCCTTTTTTGCCGGCTCTGCTTCTTCCTGCACTGGAGTCCACCACTTCTATGGCTGTTTGCACAGACGTGAAACTTTTAATGTTCCTTGGAATGTATTTTGAATTTTATTTTTATAATATTTTATAATAATTTTCAGTTATGGTGGTTAGTGTTAATTGTGCCTGGGTTGGCCTGCTAGTGGATACATGTGCTGTGTGTAACTTGCTATGTTTTCTTCCCCTCCTCTCCCAGGTGCCCACAGGGGGTGTGGAGCTGCTGTGGTTTTCTGCAGTGAATTGTCCTGCAGGAGTGAGATCAATTTCATATTTGCTGATGTCTAACCTTGTTACTCTGAAAGTGTTCAGTAGGTCTCCCCTATTCTGCAAGTGTACCTAGGGTTCTCTAGTTCAGGGAGTGCAGTTATTGTTGTACCTTGACATATTGGAGTGGCCCTCCAGTTGGTGTGGGGGTAGACATGTCTGGCCAGCCCAACACACCGCCAACATGCTGACATGCCTGCTACTTGTACCAACTACAGGGAGCTTATCCAGGGCTAGACTAGGAAAGGTACTGATGGGGCTGTTGCCTGTTGGTCTGGCCAGACAACCAACAATATTCCTTTAGCCTCTAGAGGAGTAAACATCTAAAACCAGGTTGTCCTGTGGTAAGAATAGACTGTTGTAGGTCTGTAGCCTTTGCTCCAATGAGAATTTGACCAAGGAGGCAAAATCACATGTGGAAGTGCTGCTGCAGGTTTGATCTTGCAACATAATGTAATGAACCAAATGCATATCCCTTGATTTAAGTGGAGAACTGTAGTGCCAAGACTCTGGTTGCTCCTAAAACATGGTACCGATGTTTACTGGAACTACGTTGATGTGGGATTTCTGAAATAGTTACTTAACATCTGAAGAAAAATCTGAGAAATGTCCCTGTCCACCCCCAGCTAAAAGACAACTGCTGCAGGTTTATCACAAACTGCAATTGACCCTGAACTCCTAATGACTATCCTGTTTCAGATGAGTGGAGGGAGGGTGGAGTGGGAGTCCAGGGTCTTGAGGGAGATGAGTTGTGGAACTACTGTTGTACGGTGTTGCAGAAGCAGTGGTTTCCATTTGGTGGTAAATCACTTGTATGAGGGTTAAATGCAGTGGAATTGGTGCTTACTGATTCAGGGACACTTCACTTGTCTTTAAGGAGCTGAAGCTCCCCAGTGATTTGTTCAGATGCCCCTGAACAGTGTGGCAGATGAGCATGAAGTGCAGGTTTGTCAAAGTGGGCATATAGGTCTTGTGCAGGGGATGGAAATGACGACGAATGAGCAGCAAGATGACCAAAGCCAGAGGAAGAGCTAAGCATTTGGGTGTGCATCACAAGCAGTGCTGGGTAGAGGAGTTCATGGTGCTGGGGTTTGTGATGCCAGCTGCCTGAGGGAACAACGTCTTGCTGGTCTGGTATCGCTGCTTCTACCAAGAGTATGGACTGCTTACAGTCTTGTTGAAAGGGAAAATGTGACCTTGTATACATGGGTCTGTCAAGCCCCGATGGTATATAGAGTAGGCTGTGTTAGTGAAGGGTTCTTGTTGGAAAAGCTTCCACAGTGTAGTGTTCCTAAAAAGATGCTTGAATGCTTTTAAATGTGTGGTGGCAACAACTCACTCATGACTGGAGATGGCCCTTCTCCTGACTGGGAATGGACACTGCTCTTGATTCACTGCATGTTCTGTCTATCACCTCCTGCACTCCTCTGGTCTCTGATCTTGTTAGGAGGAGGCTGCCTTCAGTTTTGTCTGTTGCTATCCACTTAACCAGAGTTGTTATACATCCAAGAAATGTGCTGGATATTGAAGTGTAACAGTGATTGGAAAGGGTCAAGTGTAAACCCTAACCTATAAACAGACCTTGATTTAACCATGGTGCTTGGTAAATGCATTCATAGCAGGATAAAGAGCCAGTGTTGACTGTGCATGATCTGCCTTGAGCAGAGTAGGACAGTGTTAAAATTGCTGCCATAGTTTCTGGATTTGGAAAAGCTTTTACTGTTTCAACCTGCTCGCTTAATTTTCTTTTATATATATTCTGATGTGAATGGAAGGTAACTTAAACCTGATAATGGTCACTACATGTTTTAATTGGCTGCCTTAATTACTTGAATAAAGGTGTGAAGCGAGTGCTCTTCGCAAAGCACATGTTTTCAGGTAGGAAAGCGACTCAATCCTGAAGGATGGCAGGGGAAGGAGAGGAGATTCTAAGGATTGACCAAGACAGTAGTGTGGAGAACAGTTATGCAACTGCAATTTTAGGTCTTCAATTTAACAAAACCATTGGAAATACAGCTACAAGATGGAGTTGAAAATGGTAGACTTGTGGGTAGAAGGATAATCTAGACTACCTTTTTTCTTCCTTCCCTCTTCCTCTTGTCTTTTCCATTAGTCTTGGGACCTTCTGAGAAGTGTGGAGCCTCTTGCAGGACACTGGACTACATGACCCCAGCAGCTAGACCAGTGTGGCAGATGTAGCAGTTCCGGGGTAAAGGGTAGTTAGTGATATTTGATGGCTGATAAGAGACTGAAATGGCTTCAAATTGAACCATTGCAGAGGCTGCAGCATAGTGAGGATGACTCTGGCCAAGTGATGACCTTTTCACCCTAAGCAGTGAGGTAGATGGATACTTGCAGGTGTGGCCACACTAGTGAAATCCCTTCCATTATGAGCCCGATCTGCCTAATTTTATTGTAAATGCACCAGGTCTCTAGAGTTGGGAGAAGTGAACTGTGGGTAAGTACAGATTTGTGGAAGTGGTCTTAAGAACATGGTTTACAAATGAGGAGGTCATTTGACCCATCCTGCTCGTTTGGTGTCCATTAAGTGATCCAAGAATCCTATCAAGTCTTGACTGTACAGCAGGTTGGCTAGAAATGGTGATACCTGTGAGCTGCTGAGCACGGGGGCTGCAGGTGGGTTTTGTTGGATGGTGTTGTTCCAGTGGAGCCTCTGACCTG
Source organism: Amia ocellicauda (assembly GCF_036373705.1). Lineage (NCBI taxonomy): Eukaryota > Metazoa > Chordata > Actinopteri > Amiiformes > Amiidae > Amia > Amia ocellicauda. The sequence goes on from NC_089872.1 coordinate 22,476,793, forward strand.
TTCCTTTTCTGTTTTAGAGTGAAGGATCTTTTTAGAAGCTTGTCATCTGAGGCTCTGTGGTCTGAGTGCTGAAGAACTGGATCCCACAAGCAGTGGATTCCCCAGAGTAGGGGGGGGGGGGTCAGGTGACCTTTTCAGAGTTTATGAGCTGCTTGTTGGAAGACAAACAATGTGTGATGAAACCATTCTTTCAGCAGTGGTGGACCAGAAGTGTGGAGCCTGTGAAATGTGACTGGTGGAGAAGTAGGTGGAACTGAGTTGGTCATTGTTGCAGGCTGTCTTTTGCATTGTAAGATTGGCAGGAGAGGGGCTGGTCATGGTGCCAATGGTGGGTTCCTCTGGGCTTGAGCAACACCAACACTTGAAGAGGTTCTATATCCAGAATGCTTGGGTTTGTGGCCATTTAATCTGTCATGTTGCTGTAACTTGACTCTTAGTATTTGAAATGTTGCATCTAGATGGACTACCAGATATCGGGCAGTAAGATGCGAGGTGTTGGCTACTTGTTGGTGAGCAGGTTAACTAATGTGAGCAGCAGGGTGGGAGTAAGTGTTGTAGACTTTGACTGATCCCAACTCTGTGGGTGGAAACTAAGGGGTCAGCTGTGCTCCCCGAGGATTGGTTAGATCAGCTGAGCAGGACTGACTTGCCAGTGATATGTTAATTGTCTTGGCATTTACTACTCCCCATCTCCCATGCACGCTTTGACTCCCTATAATGTTTTAGAAGCTTTAATGTATCTAGGCATCTTAAATCTATTTATAATAAAATGGGATGGAAGCCCCGTTAATGGAAGATGTGCCTCACTGTGGTTGGATTGAAGTGTCATTGGCGGGGACTAACCAGATTTATTTGAATATCCTCTCCTTTACAATGCACTAGTTACCATCAAGATCTTCCAAAAAAAAGATTTAACTAGAAAATGTGGTGATTCTGCATTTGAGTTTAAATTTGACATGTTCATTGAACTGTCATGTTTTAGAAGCTTTAATGTACCTAGGCATGATTTAAATCAAATATTTATAATGAAAAGTGATTTGGTCTTTTGTATTCACTAGTCTCAAGCACCCTCTGACTCCCTAGCTTCTTAACTCCCGTGCACTGACTCCCTATCATTTTAGAAGCTTTAATGTACATAAGATGGTCATTATGGATGCTCTGACATGTCAATAAGAGGGGAAAATTAGGTCAAAATCAAAGAGAAAATGGACCAAACTTTTTCCTACTTGAGGTGGTTCAGGAGAAGCCGTTGATGTTTGAAATCAAAACCGTGTGGCCATATCTGTTTAAAGTGAGCTCTATGTTGAGGTGTTTATAGTGCGACTGGTTAATGGTTTACATTCTCAAATCCAGGAATCCTGCTTGATTTTGATGTCTGGCTACCAATTGTATTTTCAGATTCATGCAGATAACTACTGTACCACTGCTGTCGGTTCATAGCATAACTGGACCATTACAGAGAACCAGATGGTGTTCCATACCAAAAGAGGAGTGGTAGGGAGGAAGATCCACTAGACCATGGTTGTCACAGCCAAGGTAAGTTAGGTGTCGGGTATCCCAGATGCAAATGTGGGTTTTGAGTAAGCTATAGTGGTGTATTTTCTACAGTTGTACATCATACAGCAAGATAATTTGCTTTATTTGTGTGAAAATAAATTTGTCAAAAGAGACTGCATCCAGAGAAGACATGATTTGCCTCATCTAAACCCATGTTGATAATCTATCATACCTGGATAATTCACAAAGACTGTTGCAATGCTCTTAATTCCAAATGATCTCCACGTTCATTGCTGTTTTCATTGTACTTCTGCTGGGTTGTGCTCCATTTTGTTGGCATTGTTTTGCTTTTCAGTACCATTTATCAGGGCTCAGACATTGCTTATTTTGTTACTTTTGCAGAACTGTTCATTTCACCTTTACTTTGTTGTATCCTACATGGTGTTTGTTGGGCTGTTTGTGGTGGGCAGTGTTTTGGGTTCCTGGCTGGCTTAACACTTTCATCTCTTAAATTCCAAATACTTTTCCTACCTTTTATAACGTTCCTCCTTATACATATTCTCTCCTGAATATTTACATTTCCCTTCTCTACTTTTATTCTATAGTTGTGCAGTCTTTCTATTGTCCTACATGTTCTAGTTATTTAATGGTTTCTTTCCAATTGATACCATTTGCTTGTCATATTGAATCCCCACAAACTGCATTGATTAAGAATTGACACATCTGATGTCCATGTTCACTGTTTGTCACACTTGCAGACATACTACTGTCCCACATTTTATACAGTTAAAGTATCTCCATTTGGAGGACTGTGGCTGCTTAACAGCCATGAAGGGTGATTGTTATAAGTTGGTGTACAGAAAAGATGTTGCTCTAGTCTTCATATTCTTTATTTAGTATACTGAGGTTGGAGGCCATACATTGTCATGTGGGTGTAATTTGACTGTATTTGAAATTACTTCTAGCAGATATCGGGCAGTAAGATGTCTGAGGCATTGGATAATTGGTGGTGAGCACCAAATGGGGAGGCAACAAATAGACTTGAGTAAGTGTTGTGAAATTTGACAGTTTAATTGTCTTTGTAGGAGATAAAATACCAACTCGGCAGTTTCTGTGGTAGGCAATGGTTTGTGAGGAGTTGACTCTATACCCTGGGGATTGGTTAGATGAGCTTAACAGGACAGGTTTGTTAATTGCAGGATTATTCAGTGTTCAGTGCCTGGCGGAAACTCTTGCATCAAGATTCTCAGACCAATCCTTGTGACTGAACCACTTAATCACATGTTGCCCAACACACATGGGTATACCATAGGCATAGAGAACATTGTCAGCCAGTTCTGTTTGGAGGCTGTAAACTGTTTTAATTGACCACTGCAGGAGTTATTGTGAGGGATAGATGCTCTTGTGAATGAATGCATAAACCTGCTTATGAAACCAAACCAACCATGACTTTCTTGTATAGTCTTTTGCAGGTCTGGTGCAGCTCCTTGTACTTGAGTATTGACTAGTGTGGGTCTTGTGTTAAAGACAAATTTTGAATCCTATTGTGTGAATGGGTTTTGAAAGTTGTGATGTAAGATCTAGTATAGTGGTCCACATGTTTCTGTTGATGCTCCCCTTGAATCAATTTGTATGAGATGGCAACTAATAACTCATTATTGGAGATGGCATTTTCCTCAGCTGGAGATGATCACTACTCAATTTTTCACTGTATGGTCGGTCTTCTCTACCACCTCTCCTGCACTCCTGTGGAGTCTCTGCTCTTGTTTGGTTGAGGCTGCCTTCAGTTGTGGGCTCAGTTGCCATCCATTAAACCCTGAATTGGTCTTCTGTAAAGAATGGTGTTGTAAATTTGAGGTGTAAAAGTGATTTAGAACCTTCCCAATGAGAGCCCTGGATTGCAGGGTTAGTGTAGCTGACCCTCAAAGTGAGAACCTAACCTCTAAAACTGATCTTGATTTAACAGATCATGGTGTCCACTGCAGTGGTGGAAAATGATTTAGAACAGAATGTGCTTAAGGGTTAGTGTTGACTGAGCATGATCGAGAGCCTGCCTTTAACACTTGTACTGCTCAAAGGCTGCTTTCCATCTAACCCGATTGTAGTACTGTTCAAATTAGTCAGTTGATAGTTTGTAAGAACTTGTACTTTGCCAACCTGATCACATTACATGTTGTATATACATTCTAATGACGAGAAGGGGGTTTAAACATGAAAGATTACAAGCATGTTAATGGATCTTAAGTAGCTGCTTTGTTAATTGTATAAAGATGTGAAGCTGTTGCTCTTCGCACATCTCATTTTAGGTAGGAAAGCTTCTGAAGCCTGAAGGATGTTGCGGTGGGTGTGTGGGGGGGGGGGAAAGGAGTTTCTAAGGTTTGGCAGAGGCAGTAATGTGGAGTGTTTGGCAATTGCAGTTTTAGGGCTTTTGTGTAAAGAGAACTGAAAAGTGCAGCTATAGGAGTGCTTACAAATACTGAGGGGTAATAGAAATGTGTGTGTCTCGGAACAGGAAAGGAAATGAGGGCTGACGCTATGGGAATTACTGAACGGGAAAGTGACAACTAAGATCTGACACTTGCATTTTGGTTGTTTCACACAAAATACATCTCTGGTAGATTGTAACTGGAGGTTGACCCTTTTGAGCTGTGGTAAGATAGAAGGCTAGATTGAGACCTGTTCATATTAACTACTTGTTAAATGGGTTATATTTAAGAGTCTGTGGAGACGGGGGTACCCACTGTATATATATTGTGAGTGCCAATGTAACCCTCAGAGAAGGTATTGATATTGTGAGAACTGCTCTCATGATCTGATCCTTCTCTCTCAGGATATTAAAAAAATGTATATATATTTTGCTGAATTCCATTGGTGGCTTGAAGTCTTTCTACACGGGAGACTGGACTGGAGGCTGAGGCATGGCAAATGTAGCACTACAGGGTAAAGGGGAGGGGTTTGAGTGATACTAGCTGCCTGATGAGGGACTGAAATGGTCCAAACTGCTTCAGGGGCTGCAGCATAGTGAGGATGACTCCAGCTGTGTGCTGACCTTTGGCCCTGAGCAGTGAGGTAGATGGACACTTGCAGGAGTGACCACACTGATGTAATATGAGCCTGATATGCCTATTTGTATAGGAATGGAAGCAGATCTCTAGAGTGGGGAAAACTGAACTGCAGGTTATTGCAGGTTATTGTAACGCTGGTCTTGACAATGTTGGCAGAAAATGGTTATACCTGTGAGCTGCTGAGCACAGGAGCTGCAGATGGGTATTGGTGGCTGGTGTGCAGTTCCAGTGGAGCCTGTGACATGACCTTTTCTTTTTTAGAGTGAAGGTTCTCTTTAGATGCTTGTGGTCTGACTACTGAAGAAGTGGATCCCATGGGCAGTAGATTCTCCAGAGGGGTGATCAGGTAACCTTTACAGGCATTTTATTGAGCTGCTTTTTGGAAGGCAAATGCTTAATTTGGGATGACCCCATTCTTTCAGGAGTGGTGGACCAGAGGTGTGGAGCCTGTGTGAAATGTGACTGAGATAGGTAGTGTCATTGAGGTAGGTGGTTCTGAGTTTGTTGCTTGTTGCAACAATGTATTAGGTTTGCCAGGAGAGGGGCTGGTCATGGTGGCAATGGTGGGTTCCTGTGAAGCTGATGTACAAAAAAGTTGCTACTCAAGTCTTTTAAGAGGTTCTGTATCCAGTATGCTCAGGTTTGAGGCAATGCATTGTCATGTGGGTGTAACCTGACTAAGCATTTTAAGTTTTAAATCTAGATGGACTACTGGATATCAGGCAGCAATATGCAGGGTTTTTCACTGTTCAGTGCCTGGAGAAAGCACTCTTATCATAATTCTTGGACTCATCCTTGTGACAACCGCTTAATCGCATGTCTAGGGGATCAGGAAAGCAAAGAGCGAAATAGAAAGAAACGGTTGAAGAAAAACCTTTGCGTTAGTTTTAGCTCCAACAGCAAGAGGTCAAAGGAGGAAGTGAAAAGAATCAAGGCCAAAAATGGAAGTATCTTGGAAAATGAACAAGATGTGGCAAATGTTCTAAATAAGTTGCAGGTTTTTACAATAGAAAAAATGTATAATATGCCACAGTCCAGTCAAACCCTGAGATCGGGATAAATGAGGAGGAGGTAATTAAGGGACTAGCAGAATTTGAAAACAAACCCATCACCTGGACCAGATGTTCTAATTCCAACAAAGAAATAAGGGAAATTATTTATAGGCCGCTAACTCAAATATTCCAAATGACCCTTCAAACGGGGGATGTGCCAACTGACGAAGACTGCAAATGTCATGCCAATCCACAAGAAAGGGGACAAAACTGAACCAGGAAATTACAGACCAATCAGTCTCGCCCGCATCACTTGTAAAATGTTGGAAAAAATGATTAGACAATAGAGGAGCATCTTAATGCAAACCTTATTCTTGGAGATTGTCAATGGGTTTAGACGAGGCAACTCAAAAAATTCTAATTTTTAAAACCTGAACCTGCAACCGCAGTTGTAGATCATGTGAAAGCATATGATAGATTTTCAAAAAGCTTTTGCTAAGGTTCCACACCAAAGACTGAGCCTCAAATTGGAAGCTGTAGGCATTCAGGGTAATGTAAGTAGATGGATTATGAACTGGTTGATGTATAGGAAACCGAGGGTGTCGATTTTACAGGAGTCCCTTCTAACTGGAGTAAGGTTGATCCCTGTGGCACTCCACTAACAGTATTAGGGCCTTTTGCTTTTTCTAATTTATATTAATGATCTGGACTCTGGGATAGTTGGCAAACTTACAAATTTGCAGATGATACTAAAATAGGTGTCTTGGCAGATATGATCCTGGCAGCACAGGCTATTCAGAGGGAGTTGGTTAATATTCAGGTTTGGGCCTACACATGGTAGATGTAATACCTTGTACTTGTTCACACTGAGTTTCATTACAATATTGGGAAGCAAAAAAAAGGCAAACAATGTTAGGGTATATTGTCAGAAGTGTAGAATATAAAACCAGTAATGTTAAGACTAGACAATCTGGACTACTGTGTACAGTTCTGGGCTCCACACTTCAATAAATATTGTTGCTCTAAAGGCAGCTCAGAGGAGAGCAACCAGACTTATTCCAGGTTTGAAGGGAATATCCTACTCGGAGAGACTTGGGTGAAAAGGTTAGGTCTCCTCTGTTCCAGGGGAAACTATGTGGGGACTTGATTCAAGTCTTCAAAATCATGAAAGGCATCGACCACATCAAACCAGAGGAGCATTTCCAGATCTACAGGGAGATGGACCCAGGGACACCAGTGAAAATTGGACTTCAAGGCATTCGGGGTGGAAAACGGACACTTCACGCAGAGGTGTCACAATCTGGAATAACCTACCCAGCGATGTGGTTGAAGCTGAAAATTTGGGAACATTTAAAATCGGACCGAATAGGATCCTTGGATCACTTGGTTATTAATTGGACCCCAAATGAGCATGATGGGGGGGTGAATGGCCTCCTCATTTTGTAAACTTTCTAATGTGGTACAAATTCTCTAAACTTTTCTGCCTAGGCTAGTTTTTTTCAAATGCACATAATTCTTGCGTCTTCTGGGATTTTAACCCAACAACTCCTCCAAATTTCAATACGAGTGGCATTTAAACTGAACATTTTCAGAAAATTTCCCATAGACTTTAATGGAGCCAAAAGGTAAATTTCAAAAGTTTTTTTTTTTTGTGAAACTTGATAGTACTGCAACTTAGTTTGTCTAGACACCTTTTACTATAATATTCTTCATAGTTGATTAGTTTCATTTGATTGATGCATAAGTGTTTAATATGGACAAGGAGTACAGGTATGTGACCCCTAAGAAGTCCTCCATGCAAGAAATAAAGTGAGCACAACTTTATACTTCACCCTTTACACTCAAAGTGCTGCTGCAGGGGTTTCAATTCCTTCCTGAATGGTGAGAGGAAGGAGAGTCGGCCTGTGGATTAGGAAAAGACCGTATTGTGGGGAAATGCTACTTTATTGCACTTGACATTTTAATGCTTGTATGTTAATGTACAATTACAGTAGTGGTTGTAAATGGTAAGAGCATAGTCATTGTGCACAGGGGCCTCTGGGTATTTAAGCACCCTGGAGCACTTTCAGTTTTCCTGTAAATATTCAGGTCAAACATGCATAAAGGAGGGGAAGGTGGTCAGTGAAGGAAACGTCAAATCTTTGCAGTTGATTTGTTTAAATGTGATTTATCTTGCCGTTTTAACTCTGCTGCAATGATGTTCTGTATGAAACTCTAATTACCTGAGCTAGTGGCTCATATTTAGAGTAGGATATTTGCTTTTAAATGAGAATATAAATTAATTCCATATTTTAACATAATATGACAAGGTTATAAAATGTATATTAAGTACTTGTTTTTTGCATGTGGTTTCACTGTTTAATGTACTGAATTGTTTTGTATTTGGTTCAATTTATCAGTTCATGAATGTTAATTTTTACCCTTCTGTACTTTTTTCCCTTGAGCACTGATTGCATTTATAAGCTAAAGGAACTGCTTTACCCAAGCCTGTAAATGCTCAGAACTCTTTGCTTTGTGGAAAATAAGTACTGCAGTGTCCTGAACTGTTCTTGAATAGTCCCTTAAATTTGAAATATTTACAGTAGTGTTGTCTATCTTGTTACTTCCCTGCCCAAGTACCCAGGGTTTGTGGAGCTGCTGTTGCTTTCTGCAATAAACTGTCCTGGAGGGGTGAGATCAATTTCAGATTTGCTGAAGTCAAACCTTAATGCTCTGAAAGTGTTCAACAGGTCCACTCAGTAGTTCAGCATGTGCAACTAGGGTTCTCTAGTAGTGCAGTTAATGTTGTGCTTTGACATACAGGAGCAGGCCTCCAGTTGGTGTGGGAACAGACATTGGTGTGTTGGGCTGGCCAGACAACATGCTGACATGCCTGTTGCTTGTACCAACTGCAGGGAGCTCATCCAGGGCTAGATCGGGAAGTGTGGGGCTGTTGCCTGTTGGTCTGGCCAGACCGCTAGCAATATTCCCTTAGCCAGTAGAGGGAGTAAGCATCTAAAACCAAGATTTGACTGATGTAGGTTTGTTAGTAGCCTTTGCTCCACTACCAAGGAGGCCAAAATCACCTGCTGAAGGGTGTTACTGCAGGTTTATTGCAACAATGTTCTCAACCGAATGCATAAGCCTTTCTTGAGTTGAGAACTGCAGAGCCGGGACCCTGGCTTCTCCTAAAAGATCTGTATTCAGGATTGGCACCACCTAGTGGTCATTTTCAACTATTGTTTTTAGGTGCCACCTACAGTATCCTTGCCAAGTTCCTAGCATTATCCGATTGGTTGACCTTGGTCACATTGCAGAGTCAAAGTGTAATCGGCCATTTTACACAGAGAAGTGAGAGAGAAACCATCCTATCCGGTTGTCTTTCACAATCTTCCTCCATCTGCTTGTGTTAAGCCCTGGATGTGTGTTTGTAAGTTATGTACATATTATCAGTTGAAGTCGGTTTCTATTTGTTATGCTGCGTAGATAAACCGCTGACCTAATTGCATCAAACTGATTTACTAAATTCAATAGCCATGTAACAATGTGATTAAAATATCATCAAAAGTTTTTACGGTAATGTCTTTACATTGTATACTTGCCTGTATTAGGAAGCATTTTGTTTGACCTGTGTGTGGAATCTATTTTGAGTATTTTGTTTAATTTCAGTTCAAAACATAATAGGATTCAGTGCTGTGAGAACACGAACATACAAGAAACAAGACTATACTTAAGTGCCTGGGTCTGGGTGAGGCTGGGTGAGGAACTACAGGACCCCAGCAGCTGTCCTCAGTTGGCAGTGTGGGCAGATGGGGAGTTGTGGTGCCAGCTGCCTGAGGGACACAAATGTTTGTTTTGCTGGTCTGGTGTAGCTTGTTCCAGAGTAGGGATTCCTTACTGTTCAGTTGCTATTTCTGTGAGTTGAAAGGGAAAAAGTGCTCTAATGTGCATAGGATTGTATGATCTAGAGTAGACGGCATGTTAATGAAGGGTTCTTGTTAGCAGAACTACCACAGTGTAGTGTTCCTAAAAATTTATATTTAAATCCTTCCAAATGTGTGGTGGTAACAACTCCCCCATGGCTGGAGATGGCCCTTCTCCTGGCTGGGGACGGCCACTGCTCTTGATTCACTGCATGCTTCGTCTTCTCTACCACCTCTCCTGCACTCCTATGGTCTTCACTCTTGTTGGGAGGAGGCTGCCTTCAGTTTTGTGGTTAGTTACCATCCACTTAATCTGACTTGGTCTTCCACAGACACAAAATGTGCTGTAAATTTAAGTGCATTGCAGGGCTCTTGTAGTTGATGCATGTCAAGTGTGAACCCTTGCCTCTAAACAGCCCTTTATTTAACCATGGTGTTTACTGAAGTGCTTACTTGATGGTTTACAGCAGAATGTGATTAAGGACCAGTGACTGAGCATCATCATGAACCTGGCCTTGTTAGCACTTGTTGACTGCAGATCTCACCCATTGTAGTACTGCTTCACGTGTTCTTTGAGGTAGGAAAGCTGCTCAAGCTTTAAGGATGTGAGGGGAAGGAGAGGTTTCTGTAGATTTGGCATAGGTACCATTGTGGAAAACAGTGCTTTACATTCTTGGGGCTATTTAATGAAACCATTGTAAAGTACAGCTGCAGGAATGGTTGCAAATGGAATTAGGAGATCGTGGGGGACCATATGGACAACCTGTTTATCTTTTCTTTCCTTCATCCTTTCAATTAGTCAAGGGACCCTTTGGAGCCCCTGATGAAGTGTCCCATCAGGTGGATCTGTGGGGGAGTATTGGAACACTTTCAGGTGTAGAACTGATTTATATAGGAGTCCACACAATGAAGGCAAAGTGAACACATTACTGAGCAATAGGAATCCACCTAAAAACTGATTCATGCATTCTGTAAGAAACCGGAAATCCTAAACGGGAAAGTGAATGATAGCTGACCATTTCATTTTGTGGAAAACCACCAAGATGTTTGTATTTGGTAAATGTTAACCTGAAAGTTGATCCCTATGATCTGGGGTAGCATAAAAACATTTGAAACTTGCTTCTTGCCTATTGTGTTAAACGGATGGTTATATTGTGTAGTCTGCCAAGTCAAGGGTACCCACTGCATATAAACTCTGAGTGTCAGTGTAAACATCAGAAGGTATTGATGTTGTGAGAACTGAACCTTCCCTCCCAGGGTATCCATATTCAAAGCTTTTCTTGTGCTGAATTCCATTGGGGGCTTTTAAACTCTTCCTAAACAGACTGGACTACAAGACCAGCATGGTAGATGTAGCAGTGCTGGGTAAAGTGAGCATTTGAGTGGTAATAACTGCATGATGAGGGACTGTACTGGTTCTGTGAACTGCTTCAGGGGCTGCAGCATAGTGCAGATGACTCCAGAAATGCTGACCTTTTGTCGTGATCGGTGAGGTAGATGGACACTTGCAGGAGTGACCACACTGGTGTAATCCCCGAGTCTGATCTGCCTATGTTTATAAAAGGAAATGGAAGCAGGCCTGTTGAGTGGGGGAAATTGAACTGCAGGTTAGTACAGATGTAATGCTTGTGCAAGCTGTCATTACTTTGTTGCAGCTTGGCTGGAAGCAGTGATACCTGGGAGACAGGGAGAACAGGAGCTGCAGGTGGGCTTTGTTGGCTGGTGTGGAGTTCCAGGGAAGCCTGTAACCTCTGACCTTTTTATTTTTCCACAGCGAAGGTGCTTTTTAAAGGCTTGTGATGGTCAGAGTGCTTAAGAATGTGGTCCCACAGGCAGTGGATTCTCCAAAGTGCTGATCAGGTAACTTCCTCGGAGGGTTTTAATTAAAGCGCTTGTAACTGGGTGAACGGTGTCTAGATTGTTTGTTTTGTTTTTGTTTTATACACTTGTCTCCAAATATTTCCCTAACTTCCCTTCTTCTGTGAATGTGATATGAATGAGGTATGTTTAAGATCTTCCCTTCCCATAAATCACTGCAGTGTTCCCCCCCCCCCTTCCCCACATATTTGGAGATCAGGTCATGTTGGTGAACAAGGGTCACGTTAACTTGTAAGTTGAAAGATGGCCACCTGGGCTTATGTAAAATTCCACATCAGCATTACAAACTGGCTGCCTAAAGGTCAGAGGTCAACTGAGTGCTTGGTAAAAATGGTACGTTTCTGTTTTGTCTTGCACTATGATATTGTCTAAATAATACATTGCAGTAAGCTTAGATGCCTGATTTACAAACCTTAACTGCAGGTGCAGAGTCATGGGTAAATGGGCTATAAAAGGAGCTGGGTCTTGTCAGATGTGGGGAGACAGGGGGCCTACAGACCGCTTGCTGCAGAAGCTGCGAGAGAAACTCCAATTTGGTTTTTGGGATCCGGTTTTCTCTTTGTATGTTTCATAAACAGTTTGATTATTGCCACAATCAAGTCGATCGAGACAGCCTTGTTTTGCCACACCCTGCTCACAAAGGGACTACGACCGAGCTGCTTGTTTTAAAGGCAATAAACCCATAATGTGTGATGACCCTGTTCTTTCAGGAGTCCTAAGGTATGGAGCCTGTGTGAAATGTCTGGTCCTGAGAGGTGGGTGGTACCGAGTTGGTAATTGTGCTTTTTTTTTTTTTTTTTTTTTGCCATGCTGCATTTTGCATTGTAGGATCCCCCAGATATCGGGCAGCAAGATGTATGAAGCATTAGGTACTTGGTGGTGTGCAGGTTAGCTAATGTAAGCAGCACAGGGTTCTGACTGTTCCAGGACCCATGGATTTGCTGGGATCCCAAGTGGGGGGATTGTAATGAGGCTTGAGTAGGTGTTGTGTGCTTTGACTGCTTAACTCTCTTTGCAGGAGAAGATCCTGACTATGCAGTTGCTGTGGGAGGAATCAGTTTGAAGGTACAGCTGTGCCCCCTGGGGATTGATTGGGTTAGCTGAGCAGCACTGACTTGCCAGTGGTGTGTTAATGGCAGGATTATTCACAGTCGGTCCCTTTCAGTCCCTTGCTAGTTTTTGTTCTATGTGAGCTCTCGATTTACTTAATTGTAATTTGTAATTTCCTAAATCAAAGCCCTATATATTAAATGGTATGGTTTTTAACTGACGTTCCTTAGATTTTACATTTGCCTAATGAAGGAACCAACTTTTTATTGGTTATACAATTTAGTCTGACTTATAATCAAATTATTACTTAAGGGTTCAATTAAGTAACTGAGCTCGTTTGGAACAAAGACCAGCAGGGTAGAGAACCACTGGCTTAATGTATGTCCATTTGTGCTGGACATCGTGAAGATCCTAGTTCTGTGTAGTATGCTGTAAAGGGTGCTGTAGTGCAGATGTTATTGTGAAGGGTAAATGCTGTTGTGAATAAATGTATAAGCCTGCTTATGAAACCAAGCCAACCATGGCTCACTTAGATAGCCTCTGCAGGTCTGGTGCAGCTCCTTGTACTTGAGTATAGACTCCTGACTGTAGTGGTTATTCCTCAATCTTGGACTTGTGTCCTAGTGTGTAAATGGGTTTGGAAAGTTTTTATGTAGGTTCTAGTCTAGTAGACCGTCAATTTTATCTTGTAGATGGGTTTCTGTTGACTAACTCAAATCCTTTAACATGGGAAGACCAAAGCCAGCAGCACCAATCGAGAGCTTCCTGATCTACTTGCTGCTTTAACAACTATACTGCCTGCAGAGGAGGTAGCCATTAGGCCTGGGCCTTAAGCCGTGGACCCCCAGAGATTCTTTTTCTCCTACATATCATCCATAGGAGTTTTGTTTTTCCTCTCCTCTGTGCCTAATGGACGATTTAAATGTTCACTTTATTTTATCATGTAATCGGTTTACAGGTCTATATTTTTACTTGTATTTATGAATTTTATTTTGCTGTATATTTGTTGTATGTTTACCAGTCTGTAAAGCACTCTGTGGCTACCCTGCGAAGGGTGCTATACAAATAAAAATTTGATAGGACTTATTAGTTGCCAGCCTGGAGGTGGCCCTTTTCCATGCCTGGAAATGATCAGTCTTCTCTACCACCTCTCCTGCACTCCTATGGTTTGAGAGCATGCAAGATTTGTGGGTGTGCGAGAGTGCACATCAGAGCCCTGAATCATTGAACACAGCTGCTGGTGGGTATTGCACATGTCAGTGTTGAACCATTGGAGTACTCAATAGCTAGAAGCCCCTGTGCACAGAGTGCCGAGTCATTGTGCACAACATAGTTTCCTTCTATTCCCTGCCCAGTTTGCCCCAGGCTGGTGTATGGAACTGTTGTAGATCTCTGCAGTAAACTCTCCTGGAGGGGTGAGATCAAAGCTTAATGCTCTGAAAGTGTTCAATTGGTCTCCCCTGTAGATGTTATTGTTGTGTTCTCTAGTTCAGGCAGTGCAGTTAGTGTTGTGCTTTGATGTACTGGAGTGTGCCTCCAGTTGGTGTGGGGTCAGACATAGTGGTGTGTTGGGCTGGCCAGACAACATGCTGACATGCCTGCTACTTGTACCAACTGCAGGGAGCTCATCCAGGGCTAAATCAGGAATGGCACTTACTATTCTGATGGGACTGTTTGTAGGAACTTAAGGGGAACAACCACATCCCTGGGGAGTTGTAACAATATGGACCAAACTCCCCAGGGATGTGGTTGCAACTCTGTGTCTCCAGTTTTCCATCTTCAATGCCTTGAAGCTTTTTTTTTTTTTTGTATTGCTTCCCCACATTGTTTGGATTGAGAGACCTAGGAGTCTATGTAGACTCCTCACTTTCTCATGCATTACTTCATCTAGTTCTTTTCCTCCCAAAGTGTAATTCTCGTGGACTTTTTCTTGCTTGCATGTAATACCTTGCACTTGAATTTCATCTGCCAGGTGTTGGCCGATAACTGAATATTATCCAAGTCCCTTTGAATAGCCTGTGCTGCTGAGCCACCCATTTTAGTATCTGCAAAGTCTGACAAGTTTGCTAACTATTCCAGAGTCCAGATCATTAATATAGATTAGAAAAAGCACAGGCCCTAGTACTGGTCCCTGTGGAACTCCACTAACAACCTCACTCCAGTTAGAAGCAACTCCTCTAATCGACACCCTCGGTTTCCTATACATCAGCCAGTTCATAATCCATCTACTTGCATTACCCTGAATGCCTACAGCTTCCAATTTGAGGATCAGTCTTTGGTGTGGAACCTTATGAAAAGCTTTTTGAAAATCTATCATATGCTTTCACATGATCTGCAGCTGCATGTTCAAAACATTCTAATTAAATTATGAAGACATGATCTGTCTCGTGTAAATCCATGTTGACTATCTTGACTATAGTTTTCATTTAAGATGCTCCTCTATTTTCTGTCTAAACATTTTTTTCCAACATTCTACAGGTGATGCAGGTGAGACTGATTTGGTCTGTAATTTCCTGGCTCAGTTTTGTCCCCTTTCTTGTAGAGTGGTATGACATTTGCCATCTTCCAGTCAGTTGGCACATCCCCTCTTCTAAGTGTCATTTGGAATATTTGAGTGAGCGGCCTATTAATTTCCCTCATTTCTTGAAGTACTGTTGGAAATGTACCATCTGGCCCAGGTGATTTTTTTTTTTTTAATTCTTCTAGTCCCTTTAGTACCTCCTCCTCATTAATCCTGATTTCTCAAGGTTTGACTGGACTGGTTGTTATCCTGTGGCATGTTATCTTTGTCTTTTGTAAAAAAAAAAAAAAAAAAAAACTCTGTGAAATACTCATTTAGAACATTTTGCCACATCTTCTTTGTTTTCCAAGATACTTCCATTTTTGCCCTTTAGCTGTTTCACTTCACCCTTTTATTGACCTCTTGCTGTTGTAATATTTAAAAAAAGCTCTTTGCATTAGTTTTAACTCCAAGAGCTAGGTTTCTTTCTATTCCCCTCTTTGCATTCCTGATCCCTTTCTTAAGATCTCTTTGCAGCTCAACTTTTTTCATACTTCTATTAAACCATTTTGGACAATGTTAATTTGGTCCTCAATTTGATAGGTTTTGTGACAAATTTCTCCTGAGCCTCAATTAGTATGTTCTTAATGTAACCATCCATTTTCAACTGAATCTGTATCCAGTGTGCTCCAGTCTACCTCTAAGTGCTGCCTTATACCTTCAAAGTTTGTTTTTCTAAAATTGTAGACCATTTCTTTAGACTCGTCCTTTTTTTGAAAGAATGTCTCAAAGCTAACCATATTGTGATCAGTTTGCCATTGGTTCTCTAGCTACTGTACCTCTGACTCTATCGTGGTCATTTGAAATGATCAAAACTATGCATGTGCTCTTTGGTTAGTTCCCTGACAAATTGAGTTTAAAACAATCCTTTTACCATTTCAATTTCTGCTTCTGTAGTCCCAACTGGTCCCATTTATAATGGGGGGGGGGGGGGGGGGATTTTAACAACCACGTCCTGATTTACAACATCTTTCTGAATATCTGAATTTGTAACCGAGCCTCTGAAGCACTGAGTCAAGGCTGTTGGAGCTCTGAGTGTATATTTTCATTAATCGTCTTGCAGGAGATGGTTCTACAGGACCCCAGCAGCTGGACCAGTCTGGCAGATATAGCAGAGCTACCCATCAGAAGCAATGCTTTGTAATAGAGGTTTGACCCTGAGCAGTGATGTAGATTTGAGACCTGCAGGTGTGACCCCATGTAAAATCTCTTCCCTTATGAACCAGTTTTCCATACGTTTCAGTGAAATGGGAGCAGGTATCTTGAGGTGAAATAAATGGGATGTTAGTATAGATGTAACCATTTTGGAAGTGGGTTTGATGTTGCAGGTTGGTGTGTAACTGATACCTGGGAGGCAAGGAGCCCAGGAGCTGCAGGTGGGTGTTTGGGGGTCTGGTGTGTAGCTCCAGTGGAGCCTTTGACCTTTTGTTCCCTTTCATGTTTGATTCACACTGAAGTATGGGAATCCAGAGGCAGTGAATGCTCCAGAGTGGTGATCAGGTGAGGCAATTATCCCTTAATGTGGGATGAAACAATTCAGAGGTGTGGAGCCTGTGAAGTGAATGGTTAGAGAGTTAGGTGGACCTGACTTTAATGTTGCTTTCATTTGGCTGTCTCTTGCATTATAGGATTGATTTTAAAGGTTTGGTAATGCTAGGGATCCTGAAGCATTAATCTATAAAATTTGTTTTGCTGAAGCCTTGAAAAGGTGTGGTAATGGCTAAAGTGTGTGTGTGTGTGTGTTCTTTAGTATTAAATTATATTTCTTCTAGAATATTAACTACTGAATATCATGTTGAGAGGTTTAATGTGTGCTTATGTTGTGTAGGTCTCAAGCAACTCACTGTACCGAAATATTGACTCCTGACTGCAGTGGTTAAACCTGGTTGTGGGTCTTATTTTGAATTGGCAAATGTGTGTCAAAGTATAAGTGCATAGGTTTGGCTTGTGACTTGTAATTCAGTATGTAGAATAGACTGCAAGTTAATGAATTTGCCAAGTACAGAGCTACTTGACAATGGAAGCTCTCCTGACCGAGCTGTTCCTAAATGATACTTAAATCGGTTTGAATGATGGCAACAAGTAACCCATGGCTGGAGGCATCCCCTCTCCTGGCAGGATTTGGTCACTGCATGTTCCACTTTTTCTACCACCTCACACTGGCTGCTTGGTCTTGTTGGGGGAGGTTGCCTTCAATTGTGAGCCCTGTTACCATCCATTAAACTGTGCATTTGTGCCCCAAAGCAGAGAAGGGTTCTTCAGATAATTGTGAAAGTGAATGCAAGCTTTCTCATTAACCATTTATCTCCATTTTTGTAAGGACTGGTACTGCTCCAAACTTCTCTATTAACATTATAATCTAAAAGTAATGGGTTATGTTGATGGAGATGTTAGAGCTGCATAATTTTAAGTAGACAGTCATTTTTTGTTTTTAAATCCTTTTGTTTTATATTGACTCTTAAGTCTGGTTCTGTAATGTATAGCTGAATAATGCCTTTTAAATCCATTGAAAATCTCTAAATTAGTTGGTTTACACTGGTAATTGGTTTAGCCTATTGTCAATTAAAATTCATATGTAATACTGTAGATGGTTTATTCTGAAGCCTTTTGGTGATGCCACATCAGTTGTGTTGCATGTAATGGAGGTTAAGTGAAGTGTGGAAAGTAACTTGTGTAATGTAACAAGTCACACGGGCATCATGTGACTCAATGGCTTCAAACATCTGTGAAGAACCTGTAGAAGTGTTTTGTAGCAAATGTTTTATGATAATACTAGTATTATCAATAGCATGTATGCAGACCAAGCAAATTTGGATTTATCAGGCTAGCAAAACTCAACAAGGCACATCTGTTAGCTATGATTAAAATTTGACCACACAGTGGATAGGTAGAATGCAGCTGCTCATTTGTTTAGCATGATGTGTTGTGGTTACATTTTATTCAGAGACTCAACTGAGGTTGGGGGGCTCCCATGTTGGGCATGTTAAATATAATCTCTGTACTGTCTTTTTTTTTTTTAAAGGAGTTCAACAATCCATTCTGGTAATTACTAAACTTCAAAGCTTGTGCAAAACACATTTTGTACAATGATGCCCCTGGAATGCACCCTTACCCGCTTGACTAAACCTGTAGTCAAGGTTACAATGCAGAACAGCCAATGAAAGCAACACTACCAGCAGTGTCCTTTTCACACGGGCTCTGTGCTTCTGGTCAACCACTCCTGAAATAACTGAATACAATAAACCCATAATGTGGGAGGAAGCAAACGAGCAGCTTATTAAAACCCTCCCAGAAAAGGTCACCTGACCCCCACTCTGGAGAAACCACTGCCTGTGGGATCCTATTCTTTAGCAGTCAGACTATAGTGTGAATTGACGATAGTCACAGGCTCCCTCAAGTAAACCCCTGCAATTGCAATGAATGAGGAGGCGCACCTGGCCTTAAAGTACACTACACGGTCATACTTGGGTAAATTTCAAAGCTTGATACACTACATAAGAAAAAATTGTACAGCTTAATGTAGCATTATGGGGGGTGTATTTTGATAAGAGCATTTTGGCTCCGAGCTGAAGCACTGATCTAAAGCAGATTTCTCCCCCCAAAGTGATCAGATTTCCTTGGCTCATCAGCGTGTGAACTGGTTAACATCAAAGTGGCAGTCTTGGGAGGATGGCATCGAGAATGGGCTAAAGAGCTTGGAATCCCTGCTGTGAGATGTCTGGGGAAGGGGGCCTGTAGGTAATAACTCTTTGAAATGGACGAGAGCCGAAATCCTGATGCAGAGCTACGAACCCGGGCCAACCGGCATTTCCAAAAGATGGCATGGATTGACATCAGTCATAAATCAAGCCCCCCTCCATTAGGACACTGGGGGCTGAAACCAAAATCTAATCTCATAAACTCAAGAACCAATCTATTGATCTGACGGGTGTATAAAGGGTAGTGCATGGCATCTCTCTCGAACCAGTAACCCGCTGCCACAGCTCAACCTACAGCTCTGTTGCCAGAACCGGAACCAGAAATCAACCAAGTCTTTGCCAGCAACAGAAGAGTTAAACTGAGCTGTACCAATAATTATTTTCAAGGACTTTATTAAATAAAGAACTTTACAGACTGCGCTGCCCGCCTGTGCCCACCTGATCAGTGGAGTTTTACAGCTGGACAATTGACTAAGTCGACTGAATACGAAAGTGTCAGTCATTTAAATAGCTATTGAGTCTTAAGAAACTTGACCCTTGGAAATGAACAGGGCCCTGCTTTCCTCAAAGACTTTGGAAGCAGTGTTTTTCCACCGTAGTTACTTGAAGACAAAGAAGATTTTGTGCACACCCTTGGAGCCTTCAAACCAGTGGAAAATCTGTTTGGAAAAGACTCCGTTTCACGAAACCCCAACTTCCAGATGCATCGACTGAGTGGAAGTTCTTGGACAAAGCCGAACCGGACTGCCTTTGTTCCAAACCAATCGCGGACCTCGTGCCATGGGTTTTTATTTGAGCCCGAAGACAGAGAGGCCTCTCTGCGACGAAGTTCAGATAAGTTTAACAGTTTGGAGTTTATATTATTCATGACGTATTGAGAAATCAATTAGAAATGTTAATCTGAGAGTCATAAACTTTAAGAAAATACTAAATGGTATTACACATTCTAAATATAAATGAGTGCTGCATTAAACGGTTTTGTTTGACAATTTTAGATATTGCAGAAATTGAGTTCTACAAGATTCTAGGATTCTTGATAAGGGGATACTTAAATTCACGCTACAGTAAGGTACACTTATACATTTCAGTTCAAAGAAGTTAATTTATAGGATCACCTTAGGACAAATCCTGGAATCTTGTAGAACTCAATTTCTGTAATAATTGGACGCAGACTCCAATTCAAAAGATCTAAATTGTCAAATTTATTCAAAACAAAAACTAAATGTAGCACTACACTAATTATACAAAAGGGAAAAACTGATTTGTTGATCTAGAGTTGAATTTTAATTAAAGACAAATCACTTCCATGACCAAATCAAAGACCATGGGATCGCATATGATAACGCAAATCGTTAAACAAAAAAGGTTATAAACACATTGACTACAATACCGGTTAGTAAGACGAAGGTGAGTCTCTCATTAGTATTATTAGTCAGACATTAAATAACTACGCAGGTTAGGATTAATGTCGAGTAACTTCTCATTGAGATATATATATGTCTCATTTACGTTTAGGTGCCGAGAGATCCTATCATTACTTGTTACCACAATTTCCCTTAACTGATTATTATTCAATGATTAAGGATAGGCAGGGCCACCAATAATCTAATGCCTATTAACTTGTGTCAATTTCAGACTAAACAGTTAAACAGGAATGAGAAGATATTTCTCGGCGTTGACAGATTTTATTTCTAAAATTATCAACAAAACAGTTTAATGCAACACACATTTATATTTAAGAAAACTAAATGATATTACACATTCTAGAGTTATGAATCACAGATTAACATTTCTAATTGATTTCTCAAATGTCATGAATCATGAACTCCAAACTGTTAAACTTATCTGAACTTCATCGCAGAGAGGCCTCTCTATCTTCGGGCTCAGATAACCGCACACGGCACGAGGTCCGTGATTGGTTTGGAAGTTCTTGGACAAAGCCGAACCGGACTGCCTTTGTTCCACTCAGTCGATGCACCTGGAAGTTGGGGTTTCGCAAAAGTAGTCGTTTCCAAGCCGATTTTCTACTGGTTTGAAGGCTCCAAGGTTGTGCACAAAATCTTTGTAAGCAGGGGTTCCACCGTAGTTACTTGAAGACTAAGTCTTTGAGGAAAGCAGGGCCCCGTTTGTTCAAAGGGTCAAGTTTCTTAAGACTCAAATAGCTATTTAAATGACTGAACACTTTCGTATACAGTCGACTTAGTCAATTGTCCAGCTGTAAAACTCCACTGATCAGGTGGGCACAGGTGGGCAGCGCAGTCTGTAAAGTTCTTTATTTAATAAAGTCCTTTAAAAGAATTCTTCGTACGGCTCAATCTCCTTCTCCCAGTTTAACTCTTCTGTTGCCGGCAAAGACTTGGTTGGTTTCTGGTTCCGGTTCTGGCAACAGAGCTACAGGTTGAGCTGTGGCAGCGAGTTTCTGGTTCAGGTGAGAGAGAGAGAGAGAGAGAGAGAGACTGTCCGCTGTTCCTTATAGTCTGTCAGATCAATAAGTGATTGGTCCCTGAGTTCTTGAGATTGGATTTTGGTTTCAGCCCCCAGTGTCCTATTGGAGGGGGGCTTGATTTATGACTGATGTCAATCCATGCCATCTTTTGGAAATGCCGGTTGGCCCGGGTTCGTAGCTCTGTCGGGATTTTGGCTCTCATCCACTTCAAAGAGTTTTTATCACCTACAGGCCCCTTTCTCCAGACATCTCATAGCAGAATTCCAAACTATTTGGCCTCTTCTCGGTGCCATCCTCCCCAAAACTGTCACTTTGATGCAAACCAGTTCCAAGCTGATGAGCTAAGGAAATCTGATAACTTTGGGGGGGGGAGAGGTCGTCTTTAGATCAGTGCTTCAGCTCAGAGCCCAAATGCTCTTATCCAAATACACCCAACATAACGCTACACCTGTGACCTGTAACCTTCACAAGCCTCTAGAAATCTCCTTCACTTTGAACAGGAAAGGATATGGAACAAAAGGTCAAGTGAAGCATGGCAAGCCAGAGGAAGTGAATTCTCCAGAGTGGTGATCAGGTGTGCCAACAAACCCTTAAAGTGTAATTAAACTATTGCTCTAGGAGTGGTGGACCAGAGGTGTGGTGGTTTTGAATTGGCCAACTTAAGTCGGGTCCACCTACCTCTTGACAAAAGGATTGGTCAGGCTGATGGCTAGTTAACTCTACAATACAATAGACTATGTTGGGTTCCTGAAGTATCAATCTACAAAATGGGTTTTGCTGAAGCCTTTAAGAGGTGTGGTAATGTGGGTGTAACTGGTCTTAATTTTTGAACTGTAGTTTTCTTCTAGAAGATAGTATTTTAAGTACTGAAATTGTTGGTGAACAGTTTAGTGTGTGGGCATTTTGTGTAGGTCCCTTGCAGCTCATTGTACCCAAGTATTGACACCTGGTTGCAGAGGTTAAACCTGGGAATGGGTCTTATGTTTAAAAGGCAAACTTGTGTCCTTGTGTGAGTGCATAGATTTGGCAAGGTAAAATCTAAGCAGATCACTTAATTGAACCTTAATTGAAGTAACAGAGCTTGGTTGGAACAAAAACCAGCTGGGTAGGGGGTCCCCCAGGAGCGGTTTGGGAACCACTGATCTAAATAATGGCAGCAAGTAACCAATGACCATCCCCTGCCTGGAGATGTGGTGCCTCCAGTCATGGCTCTTAAT